>NC_061077.1:10315250-10615250 GCF_021917145.1 Hypomesus transpacificus
TATTACATAGTACCTTCGGTCAACAATGAACTTGTTACTCACAGTACTTTTCCTTACACATTTCCCACGTGGTCCCATTCCTCAGATACAGACATTCATAATACAACAGAATTAAATGACAACCACCTGTTGCCCAGTAGACAGCCACATTAACAAGCAGCCTATCTTACCTCACAAAGGGCCTGAGTTTTAATCCCAGCTGTAATGTAGGGAGCCTACTTTAAATCACTTGTCCTGTGCATACGTAATGGCCTCTGTATTCATGGAGACACATGAGCAGAAGTCTCCTTGCTGCTCTGCCCTCTGCCCTCTCCTACCAGGCTCAGTGGCCAGCTCTTTGACACGGACAGATTAGAGGACTATTTAAAGCAGCTGTGTGCATCCTTTTAATTTTCTCTGTCCTTTCTCCCCCTCCTCCTCCTCCTTTTTCTTTTCCTTTTTTAAGTGTTCTGGGTTAATGAAGAACATGCCGTCTCTGTTTGAAAAGATCTTCGACAACGATGCCGGACAACAGCACTGGCTAAAGACTTAAAGTTCCCCCTTAGAGTTGTGGTTATCTAACTAACCATATTTGCACGCATGTGTTTGTTTGCGTGTCATTAGGCTACATGTGCTGGGACTAGGATACATGTGCTGGGACTAGGATACATGTGCTGGGACTAGGATACATGTGCTGGGACTAGGATACATGTGTGTGGTCATCAGCGAGGCCAGGGCTCCAAGCAGTCAGTTGTTTGTTTACACAAATTGCTCCAACATCCTCAGGGTCAGCTATGGCAGTTCATTCTGGTATGAGGAGTAACACTTTACGTAATTCACGGTTGATAGTCATCTGCATATTCATCACTGCTTGAATTGCACGCAGACAGGTTGATGACTCATACCGAGAAATTGGAGGGAGTCTTTGATTGGGGTTTCTGAATAGAGAGAGAAAGGGTGACCTCATGGCTAAAGGAAAGTTTGCTGGATGAACAGATCGGATATTGGGCTGTTATGACGAGCTGTGGCACTGACATGCTGCAGTCAGACCCTGACTCTGGTAGAAGGATTCTTGAGGAAAAGTAGGCTAATCACTTTTCAAGGTGAAATAACCCGTTTGGAGCGGTGCCTTTTGATACGCCTTTAAGACTGTGGCACTTTATAATTTTAAATCGAGGGACCAGCCAGACTCTAATGATAGCTTGGACTGTCAATGAGACCTGTTCACAAGACACTTGTGGAGAACAAAGTAGGCCTATGTAGTGTGGCTTGGAAGTTTACTGAGAGAAAAATTCATATTTATAACCATGGCAACACACCACAAAACTACATAACACTACCTGTAGTAACAACATTGTAGTTCCACAATGTACTGTCTAGGGGTACATGCAGGCTAAGTTATTATCCGAGTGAAACTTGGTATGGGGCAGGTTGGGCTTTTCAGTAGGGGATGTTAACATTGACCTTGTTTTGGTGACACAACCTTCACCTGCCCCTTTACAACATCCACTTATCCCTCACACCCCTCCACCATACTGAGCCTTCATACACTTCTGTAATAACCTACCCGACTTGATACCAGTACTTAATTCCACTTAATACATAGTCAATCTTATGTACCTACTGTGTAGGTACACAATAGGTGTTGCTATAGTTACGTGGTAGTTAACGTTACCTTAATGTAAAGTGCTGATCGTGACTCTGTAGCACCTGTGGAGGGCAGAGGGGCAGCCTAGCTGGAGGCTGTCCAAGATGTAGTTCATGACAGCTGAGGATGAGAAGGGACACGTCCTGCCTCTGTCTCTTAGCATGGACCATCTCAGCCTGGCTCAAACTAGCCTGGAGTTCTCCCCCAGAGCAGACCCCAGACAGCCCATACTCTACTCGATATCATTATTGTTGCACTCTGCCTGGTAAATGTTGTATTTTGTACTCTTATTTTGTAATTTATTTCAAATAGTTGATAATATTTTGTAATTCATTTTAAATAGGCCTACAGACTGTTTTTTTGACTCCTGATATAATGTTAGAACTAAGGTCTTCTAATCCTTGATTTCCTTCTGTACTTTCTATGTACTATTTACAGATAGACTTGGAGGGAAGTGTTCGCTAAATGAATACAATTGAAATGTCAAATGTAAATGTTAGATGGTTGTCAGTCATGAAGCCATGAAGCATGCTTCTGGTGCTAGGATAATAGCTAGCGCTGCAGTGTGGAGCCAGCCAGGCTACAGCCAGGCTGCTGTGCGAGAGGGAGGAAGAGTTTTTGCATTGGTCCTTCAGCAGACATAAAAGGTTTCAGGCGGTGTCACTGTTTTTTCTCGACAGGCTGTGGCAAGCCCCCCCCCCCCCCCTCCTAGACCCACACAGACGGAGACATCTGTGCGCAGAAACTTTTGTTTTGCCTTCTTTTTCCTTCGGGAAATTTCCAAGTCAGTTCTGTTTAATTGTATGTTGCAATGTTTCTAACACAGAAAACAGCTCCTCCATTCGTCACTGTTGTCCAGTCATATCGCATAACCATAGAAACCTGACGAGCCTTACTAGACAAGGGTAACAATCAGAAATACAAAACTGTACACACGTGAAATGGTGAAATAGGTACCATTAGAATTGCAATAACTACAGACACCAAATTCCATCCAACAATAACAAACATGGATGGTTGAGTGTCGTGTGCCCGTCGGTGGAATGTCTTCCCAGGAAAGAGGTCCCTGTGACGCCAGCCCCAAGCCCCATGAGAAGCCGGGACAGGAAGCAGTATGGGAGCAGACAGGGGAATAACAGGAAGAGGGCACCTGACTGGCGCTAGCGTCCTCTCCAGTGGGGCCAACCTTGACCAATATAGCAGGGGTCAAACACTTTGAGGACTGGCCTCCAGTGGAGAGATGTGTCGAAAAAACGTCCCCAAAAAACATCCCCTGGCCCGGTGTTTGTAGACGGGAGCAGCAGAGTAAGAGCTGTCGTAATGATGATCATGTTGATGAACATCTACCATCACAAACTGCTCTGAGGGAGCCTTCTCATGCACTCAATACTAGCATCCAGTTATGATATCTATATACTGATAAAAGTTTGTACTTCTTGATATTGATAAAGGCGTTATAGCTCGCCCAACCCTCTTAAAACATGAACAAAATGGGTTGCCTATCTGTAGCTTTGCTTATCCTGTTGAAGGTTAGGAGTCAAAATGAGAGACAACTACACAGAGAAGATTCCACACCAAACCAGACAACTTTTGTCAAACAAAAGACGGCTTCAACTTTTGTTTCTATGGAATGGATATAAAGCCAGGGAAAGCTACTGAGGGGAATGCCCAGTGTTGAGTAAGTGTGCAGTGAACAAGTGTTTCTTTAACCTATATGAGCGCACACACTTCTGAGGAGAGGGAGAGGCAAGCCTGCGTGGGTGACTGTGCCTCACATGTTCAAGCTTATTCTTGCCTCTCTTGTGTCAGATTAGCCCCAGGTTCTATCTGAGCGCTCCAGCTTTAGCAACGCCATACACTCGCCCTCTCACTCTCTCGCACACACTCACACACTGAGGGAGCAGCGGAGAAGCTTTTCATTGATGAGGGGATTTGAACCTGTAACACTCGCCAACCTCTGGACCTTGGGACTATTTATCATTCTCCCATCGAAACTCTGAGGGCGTCTGTTTCCCAGCAGCTGCTGGTGTTTGTCTACGGCAGGTGAGTGATCGGCCGAGCTGTACTGCTCCCTCCCAGCGCTGGTATGCTGGGGTCTGAGTTCTGACCTCAAGTTTGCGGGGAAAGAGAACAGAATGTCTGAACCAGTGGCAGTATCGGTGTCGGTGTGTTGTGTCGATTTGCGCTGGGTTCTATTCTGACAGCCTGTGTGTGCCCGTAAACGGTAACTCCGTTTGTTTACTAGGTCCCTTCTTGTTAAGTTTGAACCCAACTTGGAAGCGATGCAGGCAGAGAGATTGTTAAACAGCTCAGTAGTCAGCTGGTGTGGGACAGGAGAGCAGAGGACCGAGTCTGTTTTTGTGACCTCTCCTTGGTCCCCCGTTTTAATTAGCCTCAGGACTCTGGCTCCTCTCGCTCTCTCTCTCATTTCTCGCTCTCCCCCACCTCTCTGTCTTCTCTCCCTCTCTGTGTTTCTTGCCCCCTGTCTCTCTCTTCTTCTTTCCGTCTGTCCGTGTCCTCTTTCTCCCATCTCTCTCTTTGATCCCCTCTCCCTGCTGTCTGCTAGCGATAATGATGATGGCAAACGATGATTGTTCTTTTTTTTTTTTCTCCAGCGTCAACATATCTCACATCTGTTTTTTATATCAACAGCCCAAGGTCCCCTAACACCACCCAGGGTTCCCTCTTCCCTTTTGCCTGAAACCCGAGGTGGCTTCCAAATGATTTGTTTCCAATCCCAAAGTGGAACATCTCGTGTCCAAATAGACAGTCAAAGGGAGGCCTATTTTGTCCTGGCCATTTCTAGCTCCAAAATTGATCTTTTTCCCTCTCTCACTTCCTCCTTCTTTGGTCTTGTACACCACCTTCCTGTCTATCTCTCTCTTCTCCTTCCCTGAAGCTATGGATAGGAAGCCTGGTTGCGTCACAGTCCAGTATTGCCTGAGACTACGTTCAGTACACTTGACTAGAATATCGTGGACAGAGACCAGCTGGTGAGTGCTATTTTCTCATGTGGCCACATTGATTAGACGGTTCCTCTCAATGGAAACATCTGTTCTACGTCCATCACAGACACTAGTTTGACGACGGATGACAATACGGTCAGCTGTATTTATTTTTTTTCTGTCGTCGGAAAGTGAGTTTTCCTCCTGAAAATGTTTTCTTTGCACTGAAGTAACAGGTGTGAGTGTACTAAGTGTTTGCAGGGTTTCTGTCACTGGAATGTAATTGAGGTTGACATAAGCTGGTACGGGTTTGTTAATACAAAGATTGGACGTTTCAATAGGGGTTGGTTAGGGGTGTGCAAGTACTCTATGCAGTTTATAGTTAAAACTCTGCTGTTCTGCCTGTCAGTGGAATGTTTACTTGACAAAAGGAGCTATTTCCTGAGAGCCAGCGGTAGTTACTGTCCTTGAGGATACTTTTGTGTGTACAACTAGCTCAAGGAACTTTGACCACTGCAGTGTATACTTTTGCAGATAGCTGGGCTGTGTGTGTACGCGTGTGTACGTGTGTGTGTGTACGTGTCTGTGTATGTGTGTCAGTGTATTCGTAAAATGGGAAATACCTGTCCTCCTCCCTCAAGTGTGTGTCACAGTTCAGGGATATTTGCTTATGGTGAAAAGTGTTTTGTCCTTGTGCGCTGGACACATTAGCAGAATATTTCATCTGAAGCCATGGCATGCTCTTTGACTTGAAGCTTGCTTTGTCCTACACTGGCTGCATATATTCGACTACTTCTGAAAGCTGGGAAGTATTGTCTTTGATCATATTAGACATGTTACCTCATCCAGTCATGACATGCAGACAGATGATGACATCCTGTGGCCTACCCCTGTCCATAGGATGACTGGAACTGAACTGGAAGTAAATGTCTACAGGTGTACAACCCCAATCTGAAATGTGATGACCTCTGTCTGTTAGAAACATGGGCTCCTACTCTGGCCTCTTTAAGACAACCAAACGCAACAAGTGCCTCTGTTTGAGGAGATCCATATGTGCTTGAAGATGACGGGGCCAGTCTAGAGGAAGGGGGCCTTAATAGGAAGCAGGCAGCCAGCTGGCGGGATAGATGAGGAGATGTAGCCAGAAAGGTCTGCAGGGAGAGAGACAGGTCTGCAGGGAGACAGACAGGTCTGCAGGGAGAGAGACAGGTCTGCAGGGAGAGAGACAGGTCTGCAGGGAGACAGACAGGTCTGCAGGGAGAGAGACAGGTCTGCAGGGAGACAGACAGGTCTGCAGGGAGAGAGACAGGTCTGCAGGGAGAGAGACAGGTCTGCAGGGAGACAGACAGGTCTGCAGGGAGAGAGACAGGTGTGGACAGTGGAAATACACAGGCAGGCAAGCAAAAGATCCAACAGACGGGGCAGACAGTGTTGCGTAAGGCCATTCAGTAAGAGCCAGGTCCTGGTATCCTGCCCAGCCAGGTCCTGGTATCCTGGCCAGCCATGTCCTGGTATCCTGGTCCAGCCATGTCCTGGTATCCTGGTCCAGCCAGGTTCTGGTGTCCTGCCCAGCCGCAGGTCGGATGGCGGGGGAAGAAAGGAAGAGCCAGCGAGCGGCGCTCCTGCCTCTCTTCACAGACCCACCGTTTATTTATTGAAAACTAAAGGAGACCTGGGCTAAGGCCTGACCCGGAGCTCCCTTTGATCCCCTCCCAAGCTGCCCCCCCCTCCTCTCATCCTCCAATCTCTGTTTCCACCTACGGCCCCACCTAACAGCTACACTGTAACATGACTGGACATGCAGCAGGGAGGGGGGCTTATCCAGCCCCCTAAAGGGCCATGAAAATTACTTCTAAGAGAAAAAAGAGGCAACTAGAAGTAATGTGTCAAGGGTCTAATACTTGTGGGTTTTTTCAGTTTCCACTCTCCGTTTGATAGAAAGCATGCTCTCCAGGCATTTAGCTCTTAGCCTTCGTGTGCCAATCTATCATTCTTAATGCTGGAAACCTGGAGCTCCCGCGGCGTTTTCAGCTGCTCGTCCGTCGCTGTCCGAACACAGCTGGACGGCGAGTGGTGATTGGTTGAAGGGTGTCCCACCTCGTTGGTGATTTTAGAGCGAGCCTTAGGGCCCTCTAAGTTGTGTCTGTACTCTGCGGGCTTTGGACACGCCAGGAGAGGGGCGAGGAGGAGGAGGGGGTGTTCAGCAGCGGCTAGACTGCCTCTCTGTGCCCACAGTCACAGAGATGGGCCGCTGTCGTAGCAGAACTGCTGGAGTCAGACGTCTACAGTCTATGGCTGTCGGTCTGTGCTGAGTCAAAGTTGAGCTTGTCTGAGTTCAGTCATCTGCCAATCGCAGGACAACAGTGTGTTAGAGAGGTCTGGAAGTTGTCCAGCTTGTTGTCCAGGGAAGGTGCATGAGACATTCATGACGTGCCAGTGAAGTTTGTGTATGTTCATTACGCCGATGGCCCTGGAGGAGTCTGAAAGAGTTCTGTCTGGGTTTGGGCGTGTGAGTGTGCATAATCACGGCTTTTGAACATGACTGTGCACGAGCGATTCTTACCAATCCCTTTTGGGGGTGTTTTATTTGTATAGATGCGAGTGGATGCTTCTGCGAGTTTAAAAAGACGTCAGCCAAGCCTAATTTATGGTTGTGTGTGTGTGTGATGCATGTATGCGCGTGTGTGTGAGTGTGTGTGTGTTGCCTGTGTGGGTGCGTGTTCCCCACGCATTCAGGACACGGATGTGCAGCCACTGTGAAACGGTTGACTCCCACACAGCATCATGACTGGCGAGGGTGGGGGAGGGGGTTTTACAGGAGGAACATGCATTACTCCTCAGAGGCATCACACCAGAGTGAAATTGCCAAACGACGGATGACAAACCTGCCCAGACTGGTCCACAACAACTGTTACTCTGCAGTGTAGGAGTGGCACCGGAGCGGTGTGTGTGTGTGTGTGTAATGAACACCCTTCCAGGTCGTCGTAAGAACAATCCCCCTGATTGTTCACAGCCCCCATCCTCGGAACGCTCCGGAGCTCCGCACAGTGTAGCTCTACCCACGGCCTTCATCACTGTGTGTAGTACACCCCCCAACACTGGCCCCTGTTGTCCTAGGACACTGTTCACTAATGTTTCCTGCTGACTGGCCTTGATTTGGGTTTTTATTAAGTTTTGTGTGTGTGTGTGTATGTGTGGTGCAGCAGGAAACCTACTTTTGGAGTAGAGGCTGTGGTCATGGATTTTTTAGAGGATGGCCAGGGAATTAGGTTTGCTCTCTGGGCGTAGGCACCACTGGACAAACAGCAGGAGTATTGTGTGTGTGTGTGTGTGTACGTGTGTGTCTTCATGCCTTTGTACAGCAAAAGACCAAACACAATAAGGGTGCTATTAAAGTCCTGTGACATAGCTTCCTTTTTAAACTGAGTTACTGTGCTACTTCTCTTGTCTTTCTCTCACATTTTTGGGCCTGCACTGGGACACATTACTGTCAACATATTCATCCACCATCCCTGCAGACATAATATGCCATGTAAAACACACACAACACACACACACACAGTGATGTTATGCAAGAGCAAGGTGTGCAATGGAAGGACAAACAAATCTGATTGGAGCGGTAGGGAATCTGTGCGTTTGATCGAGTGCTGTTGACCGGCCCGTAAGTTTAAGAAAATATCCCTAATATACAGGGGAAGTAAACGTACATGAATTCCCTTTTTTCTGTAGGTGGGCAGAGTGTGTGTGTGTGTGTGTGTAGTATCAGGGTTTTGAAGCAGAGCGTGACAGTTGAACCCAGGTTGGGTCTCACCAGGAGCCTCCAGTCATCTCTCTGATGGGCAGCTGCCCTCCGGGAGTCTAAACCCAGCGCCCCTCATCCTCCTCAGCCCAGCCACTCCGTCACCTGTCCCCCGCCTGCGTGTCATTGGGTTCTGTCGTTCACGTGCTCGCGTGTCTCTCGGCGTGTGCGATGGCGCCTTGGCGTGTGTGCGCTATGTGCGGGTGCGTCAGCAGGTGGCGCGTGGCGGTGGATGTGATAAGCCGGAGCGAGGGCTGCTGAGGGGCCGGCCTGTGTTCCCAGCTGTCGGCGGGGCTTGGTGTGTGTCGCTCCGGCCCCCGGTCACCGCTCCTCCAAACCCACGGCTAATCCACCCACCACCCCCCTCGGTCTGAGAACAGCCGTCTGGAGAGACGCACGCGATGCACACGCGACACAAGGACACTCTCGTCTCACACACCGTTCAACCCCCCCTTCAGCTGTCATTGAAGTGCCCCATTGAACTGGTGTGTGTGCTGTCAGAGGCTGGCTCCTCAGGTCTGCCCTGGGACTAGCACCATGCTGCACCCTGTGGTCGCTCATTAGGTCTGGCCATCTAGGAGACTCCTGAGAGATCTGACTGACTGCCTTACTGACTGACTGACAGGTTGACAAGTTGACTGACTGACTGGCTGACTGAAAGGTTGACTGCCTAACTGCTCACTGCCGGTTTAGAGGAGAGGGTATCCATCTTCTCCATCATGTCACATCATCAGTGGGAATGTTTAGCATCGCAAAAATGCCCGGAGTCATATCCTCAGCTATTTAATAACAAAACAAGGGGGTTCTATTAGTTTGATTCCTGGTGGATTATCAATCTTGTCTGGCTGGTGTGTTTGGTTTGCAGCAGGCTTCTGGATATTATACCCTGTCTTCAGGTCCAAGTGTCCAGGAGTTCTCTGTCTGTCTCTTCATCTCTCTCTCTCTCTCTCTCTCTCTCTCTCTCTCTCTCTCTCTCTCTCTCTCTCTCTCTCTCTCTCTCTCTCTCTCTCTCTCTCTCTCTCTCTCTCTCTCTCTCTCTCTCTCTCTCTCTCTCTCTCTCTCTTTCTCTCCATCTATGTCTCCATCTCACTGTCTCCACCCTCCATCCCGTCTCTCGCCATCTCACGTTCTGTCTTTCTCTCAGTCTCTCCGTCATCCTCTCTCTTTATCTGTGTCTTGCTCTCTCTTTCTCTCCCCCCTCCCGTCCTCTCCCCCTCCCTCACTTGCTCATTTGTTTTGGCTCAGGGTGCAGATATTTGCTGCTGCCTTAGTCCTGGCAGGAATGTGGACGCCCTAACTTGTTGGTTACCTTTCGGAGCTGCAGTCTAAAAATGGTGTGTGATTTGCTCCTATGTCACGTCTGCGAGGGTCCGTCTCCACGTTTGACTGGGCCGAGGTTGCAGCTGTCTGTGGGTTCTCCATCAGTGCTGCCTTGAATCATGAGAGAGAGTCAAGGAGATGTCGGGTGTGGTGTGTTTGTGAGAATGTTTTGGGATAGGGAGGGTATAATGGTTGTTTCTAGAAAAAAGCTTTTCAAGTTGTACTTGTTTTTGTTGTGCTTGTGTGAACTGCATGCTGTGAATGGTGGAAAGAGAGAATATAGGAAGGATTCTGATACAATCAAATTAATACAGATATCAATGCGCCATCGTAGCATTGTTTATGGAACAGAGCCTTTCTTTAAAGCTGCTTTTAAAGTTACTCAGTAGCCACCCTGCCTTGGTCTAAAAACATGAAAGCACTCTTAACCCAATTGTGCTTATTGGAAGTGAGCATGACATGCCTTTTACTGTAAACAAGGCAATTAGCTAACTCTCTCGCTATTTCTTTCTCTCGTTCCCTTATTTTCTCCCCCCCCCTCTCACTCTTTCTGCTTTCTCATCTCTCTCTATCTGTTTCTTCTCTGGTTTTCCTCTCATTTATTCAACAGTTTTTGAAACGGTTATATTTCTGGAGGAGGCCTTGGGGGAGGGTGCAGTCAGTGTGGGCAGCAGAGAAGAGAGGGACAGGCAGAGAGAGATAGAAAGAGAGTGGGAGAGAGGGGAGATGGAGCGAGAGACCCTTGCCCAGCTGAAAGAGGGATGCTTAATCACTCCCCCCCCAGCGTCAGATGGCCCTGACAGAGCACCGCAACCAATTAGAGCTCAGATTAGGGGGGCTTTGGACATCTGAAAGCTGGTTAGGTGGGGGCATTTTGCCGGGATTCCTCAGTCTTGTCTTAACCTCAGCGAACCCCCCTGTCTCTGCTACCAGTCCCTGTGAACCGCTACTTAACCTGGCTAGACATTGAGAGGAGTGGATTAATCAGGCAGCCTGTGTTGTTTTGGAGTGGGGTGTGGGGAACGTGCTAGCGGACCAGAGGGGTTAAGGTTGGGACCGGGGGTGGATGTCTATGTGAGCAGAGGTCCTGGGTGTCCGTTGGCATGGATGTGGAGGCGGAGTGTGCAGGGGCCGGGGTCGAGGCCGGGGTCGAGGCCGGGGTCGTGGCCAGAGGTCAGTGCTCACACCCTCCAGGCTGGAAGGTAGGCACCCCTCCTCCGTCTTCAGTGTTTACTGCTATGATGGGAGGATGCTTTATTCTAATGAATCAGATGGACTTTGAGTGACTCCAGACCCGTATTGGCAGACAGACAGCATGTGGGTCCTGTGTTTGATGTCGGTGTGACAGCCGAGAGGGACGCGGGAGGTTCCTGTGTGGATGTCCTTGTGGGCTAATAGCCAGCGTGTGTTTGGGTCCTTGTGCGTTCGTCTCACTGGTGTGTGTTTATGTCGAGGCCACACTCAGTGGCATGAGCCGCCTCTTACGGGCCCGGGGTCACATGAGCACACACACACTTCAGCATTGCTCTCGAGTACAAGAAGACAATGACAGGAAGCCCATTAGGAGGACCTCCATTGTATCTCTCCAGACATCCTGGTTTCCTGTGAGGGTCCAGGGTGAGGGCTGATTGGGAGTCAGGGGTGGGAGGAGGCCCAGGGGGGATCTCCACTAACCCCTCTGGAGCTCCCTTCTCTCTGGAGGGGCGAGGGTGCTCTGTCTGGATCTGCCCCAGGCAGGGGAGGTCTAATCCTGCTGCCTTCTGCTGCCTGTCTGAGGAAGATTCTCCCCTTGACCTTGACTTGGGGTCAGTGTTGCTGTCTTGTGCTGGGCTGTGGAGATGAAGATTATGGAGGGGTGAGCTGGTCTCAGGTCTGTCCTAAAGGCAACTTTTCTGAGGGGACTTGTTCTCCCACGGACGTAGGAGGTGGAGAAGGGAGGGGCTAGGAGAGAGCCTTGTGAGGGTGCAAACAATGAGACGCGTGGCGCCGCGCCTGTGTGTGTTGGTGTGTGTGTGTGCGTGCGTGCGTGTTTTTGTTTTATGCACGTGTGTGTATTTGCATTGCAGATTTATTTGTTCAAGACCATTATGCAGGACTGTGACCTAGTGCTTTGTACTCATGCCAGACAGCTGGGCTGAGTCATTGGCATATCCATTGGTCTGACCCTCTCTCTTTCTGTATTTCATTTCCCTCCTTCCCTCCCTCCCTGTGTTTGTGTCTCCCCCCCTGTCTCTCTACCTCCCTCCCTCCCTGTCTCTCTGTCTCCCTGTCTCTCTGTCTCCCTGTCTCTCTGTCTCCCTCCCTCTCTGTCTCCCTGTCTCTCTGTCTCCCTGTCTCTCTGTCTCCCTGTCTCTCTCTGTCTCCCTCCCTCTCTGTCTCCCTGTCTCTCTGTCTCCCTGTCTCTCTGTCTCCCTGTCTCCCTCCCTCTCTGTCTCCCTCGTTCTTTCCAGGTGTGCCACCACCCAGACTGCCAGGACCTTAATAACAAGAACCCCCTTCACCTGTGTGAGTCATGTGACTCGCGCTGTCACCCAGACGACACAGACAACATGCACTTTGACCGGCACCCCCGATTTGACCTGCAACCCCAAGGTGCCCACTAGCGACACAAGACATCACACATCACCACTATTAGGCCAACAACCAATCTGACCACACATATGACCTCTCTATAACTTGCAAGCAAGAATATCACTGCTGTGATTTTCAGTTCTCATTTCGGTTGAAATTTAAGATTGTGTATTCTAACCCCTTCCTGTTGCACCAAGGCTGCTTCCTCATACTAGATTGTAACTAGTATATCATGATGTGGGTTCAATACCTTTTCATAACCTCATGAACCCTGCTCTGGATAAGAGTGTCTGCTAAATGACTAAATGTCATGGATCTGTATTCAACCCAGTTACTGGTAAATATGTGTAAAGGTTTACCCTAAGAGTGAATCATAGTCTAGCATCGGATTTATCATGTCTGGCACAGTTTAATTATTAACAGGCAATAGGATGATTTAGCCAGACACTAACAGTTAGTCAAACTTTGGAATGGTTACCAAAACAACAATCTCTTTTATTTTGTGTATTTTTTGTAATCCCCACCTTTTCCCAGGATCCATTCTGGCGAGGAACGTGTCGACGCGCTCGTGCCCCCCACGCACCAGCCCCCCCTCTGACCTGGAGGAAGAGAACGAGGGGGTCAGCGAACAAGGGTCAGTCACCTCCCCAAGTCAACATTCCATCACACGCCTGCCTCATGGTGTCCTTCACTTAGCTTTGCGGGGCCGAACGTAGGCAGGGAATGTGTGTCCCAGGACTTTTCCCATTAGATTTTCGACCACCGCTCGTGGTTAATCAACATAACGTTTCTCTTCCCGGCGCGCTCGAGGTTCATTGACTTCCTTGCTAAACATTCAGTGGCTGTGTGGAAGTGGGGATTGCTAACGGATGTGTCTGCTGGTCTTCCAGGGAACGCAGAGTCGGAGGGGTAAAGCTGGTGAAGAAGAAGCCCAGAAGAAGACACACAGATGTGAGTACTGGGTGCTGACGGCTGCAACAGAGAAGAAGGAGGAGAGTCCCCCTCCGGAAACAAGCATTTCCATTTCAGTTCCTATTGTCCTCTGAGCCAAACGGTCCTGGGACTGTTCTGAATCTGGTACATTATTAATATTATTATCTGGTAGATAACTGTATGTATACGCATACTGGTGAAGGCTACAGGCTGCCAGTTGAGTACAACTCGAGAGCTCTCCACTGCAGAGTTGTCTGCAGGGTAAACAGGGTGGTATAACAGGCTGTCCCAGACTCCTGGGAGTCTGCTGCAGCATGTGGTGTGGAGGAGCCTCCCTCCCTCCCTCCCCTCCTAGTGCTCCCCAGCTCAGGAGCCTGGCTCAGACCTCCATTCACCTCTGCTGTGTCTATCGCCCCCTGCAGGACCCCAGCAAGGAGTGCTTCAGCCTCAAGTTTGATCTCAACGTGGACATCGACACCGAGATCGTCCCGGCGGTGAAGAAGAAAACCCTGAGGTGAGAGGAGACTGGCGGCTGGAGGGGGGAGGGGGTGATGAGTCCTGCCTCATGGGGGTCTCTAAGGTTCTGAACATGACACTATGGTACTAGTAATGGGAGTTTCCCCAGTGTATTGAGTAAAGTTGTGTGTGTGTGTCCCCAGGGAGATTCTAGGCCCTGTGTTTGAGAGGAAGGGCATCGAGCTGTCCCGAGTGGACTTGTTCCTGGACCAGTCCAACACCCCACTGTCCCTTAACTTTGAGGCCTACCGCTTCGGTGGACACTACCTCAAAGTCAAAGGTATGGGAGGCAGTGTTCACGAACCATGTTTAATGTTGAAAGTGATTTGGAAATGATTCATACACAGAGCAGCGCATGCGATTTCAACTATTGCTACGTGAGTTTGTTTGCTTGCTTGCCCTTTTCAAACTTGTTGCCGTGTAACGTTTAATATGGCTCGCATGCCATTGGGCAGGGTTTGACGTGAAAAAGTGAATCGGTAGAGCTTGAAATGCATATGAGGTCCCCTGCTGTTGATCTATGGGTGACTTGGATAAAGTCTCTGTCTAGAAAGTTCTGATATTTCCTTCATTAGATAGGCTTTACTTCTTCTCTTGTTACCCAAGCCTGTTAAATAATGCATGGGTGGGACAGATGGCAGGGCCCCTGTTTCCTGTCACACCCTAGAATGAGAGGAAACTGGGAAGGGCGTCCCCCATCTTGGGTCCCTGCAAGGAGCTGGCTTTATATCTGTCTGGGTTTCAAAGAGCTGAGTCTCCACACAGTCCTGCTCCGTGACTAATGTGTGTGTGTGCCGTTTCCCCTCCTCTTCCCCGCAGCCCGCCGCTCCACTCTGACACACACACACACTAAGACGTCAACTCGGCGAGAGAGAAAAAAATCAGCTGCTAGCTCTCAGTCATGTGCTCTAGGGTGTGGTGGTTGGTGTGGTTAAAAAAAGAAATGAGACAGAGAGCTCACCAAATTTCCCATTGAAGCTCTTCTATTGTATTCAGTTCTATTTCATGACATCGTACTCCCCTCGAATCTGTTCTATTGTTTGCGGTGACCTTCCACGCTGTCTTAACAGTCTCCAGGTCGAGTGTTGGTGTCGACAGCAGAAGCACATGGCAAGTGAACCTGAAACTGAACCTGTGTGTCTGTCTTTGTCTGTCTGTCTGTGTGTGTGTCTGTCTGTCTTGTGTGTCTGTCTGTCTTGTCTGTCTGTGTGTCCGTCAGCGCGGCCAGGGGACGAGCTGAAGGTGGAACAGGGGGTGAAGGACCTGCGCTCGCTCAGCCTGCCCAACATGAAGCCGTCGGGGGGGCAGAGCCCCTACATCCTCACCCCGGGCAGCGAGAAGGTGGAGCACGGCTCCCTGGGCCGCCGCGAGAGCGTGGACCTGCTGGTCAGTACAGCCTCCTGCTCTCCACACCTGTCTGGAGGACACGTCACAACACACTGCAATCACACGCGGGACTCATGGCACACAAAAACAACAAGCAACCTTCGATATGCATTCTGTCGCGTCCCAGCCCCGTGAAGCTGTTCCGTGACTTCCTCCTGTTCAGCTGGGATCCCATGGCCTTGTAGTCTAGTCCTGACCTGATGTTCCATGGGTGTTACCACATCTCCCAGGACTCCTGCCCTGCCCTGCCAATTTGCTTCCTCCTGGCTCTCCGTGCCAGCCTGCTCTGCCGGCCTACTGGTACTCTGTGTCTCAGCCTGGCAGACAGATGACCTCACCCAGGAACATGCCCTGCCTCTCTGGTCCCCCCTGGGCAGTAAAGAGTGGTTACTTTGGCATGGACAGAGAGTGCTGAGAGAGGCAGTCTGCTGGACATACCAGAGGTATCCTGGTGCTCTGGCAGGCAGGCTGTGACGTGCTGGACTTGGACAGAGGCCTCAGGCTGTTGGGTTCAACGACTGCAGATGACCGTTTTGTGTGTCTTAATGGAGCCTGCGGTCATTTCCTCGCTGCTGTTGACCAATCATCAATGAGGCCTAAGACTCAATGGTAGTACCTCCTGCCGTAACTGTTTTCATTGCAGGTGGCTAGGGGTAGGTTCTTTCCTGTGCATGCACATGGCAGGAGGCTGGCTAATGAGCCTGTGTGGACTAGCTCGGCGCTTTTGCGCAGGAGAGCTGTCAGCACGTTTGGGATCCACCTTCCAGACAAGTCTAGACTCCCTTTCACACCCACTTTCAATGGGGCTGTGTGAACGTAGGTGTGATGTCATCGGGGCCCGCGGCTAGGAAGCTCCACGTAGCAGCAGCAGACAGGGCAAGGAGGCTGCTGTCACAATCGTCTCTCTGGCTCCTGCTAAATCTCCAGGCTTAGATGGGAACATGGGAGTGGCTCCAAGCAGGAGTTCTCAACATCACGTTTCCTTGTTTCTCGACAGCAAACTGACCTCCATACTTTGCTATGATCGAATGTATTCATCAACTGAGAGTTCACTGTATTGAAAATAGACCAAGAGCCGCCATTCCGTTCTTGGCCTTAAGGTGGAGATAAAGAGCTACAACTACAGTATCAGCCGGTCTGAGCTTAGGGCAGGCTTTAATGCCCGAGTCATAGAGTGCAATGTATTTTAGATATAAACCCATAAATCAGGGATATAGCTGGCTTCTGTTGTGGATTGATGTGGATCTTCAAATTAGTACAGTCCAAATCTCACCTTTATGATTATGAGAACCATAAAGTCTTGACAGTTCCCAAACTCTTGACACTTTTGTCAGAGCTCTGCTGATTTCCACGGGGTCCGACTAGCTGAGGTTAAGCTCTTCCTCATGACATGTTTTCATAATGACCTTTAATCAGGAAGCATCCAACTTCCACCTTCCAATCACCCTCGGGAAACAATCGAGGCCAGTCTTGGTAAACAGGTGAAGCCGATGTCGGCTGGTTACCGGTGCCTGTGACACAGGAACAGGTGGATGTGCTGATGAACACATCATAACCCTTGGTTGATCTGCCACATAGTGAAGCGTTCTGACCCTTCCTCTACATGTTCCTCTACATCCACACCATCGTTCAGCCAAGGGCTCAACACGCATGGCCTCCAGCTTTACTCCGACTAGCTACTTTTTGCTTGGCCGCTCAAGGGCCTCGAACACAGCACACATCACTTCCTGTGACACCTGCAAATAGGTCCTTTCTCTGCATGTTGTATTTGAGATCCTGTTGTACCACAGGACTGTTCCTTGACTCTCTGACCACCTCAATATTATTCGAGAAATGGAAAAGTGCTTGACGTGCTCTTTGTTTATGCGCTACCTGTAGCTTGCTTCGGAGAAAAGCGACTGCAAAGGGAATCAAATGTCAACGTAATGTGCTGGGAAAGCATTCTTTCTAAGACTTGTAGGCTACATTATCCACAATAACCAGGTCACCCCCCTGAAATCAGATGTGTGTTTTGGTCACAGCCTATAAGGCTGCAGCAGCTCTCTCTAGACTCGATTATTGAGAATAGAAACTGACGGGCAGCCCCAGTCACGTGGTTTACAATAAGCTGTAAAGATCACACGCCACATGAAGCTGTGGACCACGTGAACGAGGTATGCAGATGTGACCGTTGAACTTTTGATATGACTCCCTTTATGTAACACAGGGGTTGCTATGGGGCGCCAAATGCGACGTTGTCACGAGTAGCCACCTCGGTGACACGCAGTCTCACCTCTTGAACGTGGCGCGCGGCTTTGGGCAGGAAAAGATGGCTGTCCGCCTGTTAGATAAGAGAGTCGTCACACAGAGGCCAGGCAGAAGGTCCAGAGGCTCCCTCTCTTCACCGTGACACGCTGGGACCTGACCAGGAGATCCTCCATCTTAACTGCCAGCCCTTTGAAGCTCCTGTTCCACACAGCTGTCTATAGTGTAAGGTCTAGCCCAAAAAGATATCTCCATGTTCTGCCTAGCCGGAGGGGGGGGGGACTCTGAATGTTGTGTAGTAAGCAGGTATTGGTTGTTGTGTCATTATAGATAGGTACACTAGGGGTTGGCTTTTGGTACAAGAGCCAAACTGCCCCTGGGGTGACAGATGTACTAACGCAGGCAGCCCTCATCTCAGTGGCTTTGGGCAGGCATAACACAGATGGACTAGCTGAACCCACAAAGTAAACACACACACACCATCAACTAAACATAATACCTGCTACCGTGTTTGATAAATGATGCAAGGAAGGAGGAGACCAATTTGGCTGGGGTGTTGAATCATGTTGAATCGGAGTGTTTTCCTCACAGCAGTCTGATAATGGTCATTAGACTACAGTACATCAGACTACAGTACATTAGACTATAGTACCGTCTGTTCCTCACAGACAGGCCAACTGACCTTTCACTATGAACAGCTACCTCTTTTTCCCCCCTGCAGACTTCTCTTTGAATTCACTAAACGGGAACCATTGTTGATTTACACAGTATTGCCGCAGATAGAACAATGGAGGTGACTTGGGAGTGGTCACATGTCTCCTCATGATCACGTGTGATCTGGGATCCGCTGCCAGGCTACCAGACGCTGCTCCAGTACAGGCTCACATCAACACACATTCACCTGATCTCAGCAGGAGATGGATGTGATGGAACACAACGACAACAAGGATCCTGCCCCGAAACGGTCATCCAAGTCACACTTCTCAGGGCGACATATTGCTCTCTCCCTAGGCCTGTGAACATGTCATTGGGGTATTTCTAGTTCCTCATAAGCGAATGAGGAATGTTTGCATGTGGTCCGTGCGTTGTTGGGTTTTGTAAAGACGTGCAGTAGCCCTGCTCTCTGTGGACAGTGGGAGGGGCTAGTGAGAAAGGTGTGTGTGTGAGAGAGAGGGAGAGAGGACAGGTAGTAGGCTGAGGTGAAGAGACCTGTGTCAAGAGCAGGGAGGACCAGCATGCTGTGGCACTGTTCCTTTTGATCAGAGTGATCTTTGACCCCTTGCAGTAGCAGACTCGGGTGTAATCAGCCAGTGCTCCCCTGACGGAGTCAGTCGTCTCTGCTGTCGGGACGAGCGCATGCTACTCCCTGGGGCACACTTCTCCAGCTGTCATGTTTTGAGGATCATCGCACAGCCTTTGGATTTAACACTATCCCTCGTCACATTTCGGGAATCCGGATTGATCTCAGTTTCCGTCGCAGAGAGAGTGAGGAAGGTTTTTTGTTTGCGGAGGCACTATGGTACGCTTCGGGCGCCTGACCTCCTGGCGTAGCTGGGACTTGCTCCATGTTGACCCTGAGAGTGCAGAGGAGCCCCCTCACTCCCCCCCCACGCCAACAGACGACGAGGTGAGACCGAGCCGCTGAAGCTCCTTGCTGTGTCTGTGCCTCCGTGTTTTCTGTGTGTCGGAAGGAAGGCATTTCCAATCACCGACATTGACCGAGATTGTCTTTCTGTTACTAGATGTGTGTGTGAGTCTGTGTCGGTGGAGCCGGAAAGGCTAATCTCACAGTTTCCCATCGTTAATCAGCGACCCTGATCAAGTGGAGCTATTATCTCGTTGCTAAAAGAGAGGTGGAGGGAGAGGGGGAGGAAGGGGGGGTGGGGGGGGGGGGTGGTCATGGTTTCACTGCTCACTTTGAATACAATCCCTCCCTTCTGAATCTTTTAAAGATTTTTTCCCTCGCGAGCCAAGGTTAAGACCACAGCCAGCGGTGATAAGATAAGGACGTAGGCGACACGAGTCTTGATATGGTTAACCTGACTGCTGGGCAGTTCTCCTGCAGCAGTTCCCAGAGCCCCTGGGCCCAGCACAGGGCCAGGTCAGGGTCTCTCCACCCCCCTCTGATGGGAACTGACATGTCCACACACACGGACCAGACATGGTCAATACACAGGGCTGCAGAGTTTCCTATTGTGAATGACTGGTGAATTGTAAGGTAACCATGGGTTATTAAAATAGTTTATTTTGTCATTTGTAACACACAGAAATGCCCCTGGTGATAATATCTGGACAAACACTTGTTTGAACAAGTAAACAACCACAGAGTTATGTGCTCTTTAATGTCCAGTAGCTCACTGCAGGGATATGCTGAAACACATTTCCTCTTTGGTCAATACTGGGGTTTATGTCCTTGTTGTGGTCAAGCAGGAAAGATACCAGCTACCAGTCATCCTGATCCAAGTAGTTCATATAAACTGGCCAATGTGCAACAAAACATCAACTGTCAGGTCAAACTGAAACTTGTCACACCATGCAGTTTTAATTTTAAATGACATCTTGGCTGGAAATTCAAGCTTTGTTCCACTCCTCATTGTTTAAGTTTTTCCGCCAGAAGCTAAAATGTTCCCCTTGAGTTTAGCGTGCCCTTGTACAGCTCCCAACAGGGACTGTTGGTCACTTCCAGCCTTCTGCAGGGTTCCACTGTCACTTTCATTTCATACAATGTTGACATTCAGAGAGAAATTCAGTTGTTTCAAGGAAATGGAGCCTGAGGGGTTTAAAAGGGTGTATCACCGTGTGTGTGTGTGTCGAGGGGGTGGGGGGGGGGGACTCAGGTCAGAACAAGGAAAGGAGACGTCAGAGATGGCCAAACAAAAGGCAAGACGCCAGCGAAACAGTTGGCCCCTCTGAAGCTCCCGGATGCGTGTTGGAGCAACAGAGGCCCGCAAGCTGCTGCTCTGGCCCCGCCCCTTCCAATGCAGATCAGCCCCATGTTTCATGTAGCCGCGCCTCCTCTTTCCTCCTCAACACAATGGGGCAGGATCCTCCTGGTTACCATGACGCTGGGCCAGTGTCGGGGCGAATGTGTGCGGACAAGCGGGCTCAGTCGGCAGGCTTCACCACTCAGGAGAGCACAGCAACACCCGCAGTGACGCGCAGGAGTCCAAACACAAGTGTTTTGCGGTGCTCAGAGCGTAGTGAGGGACACACCAACCCACCCCTCCAGCCTATCACCACCACGTTCCCACCAGCTGGGACTTCTCTCCAGTCTGGAGAAACCTTTGGATGAGGAGAAAACCCTGTGCGGCTGCAGCTGTCGAGCGTGGGTGCTGGAGTGAGGAGGGGAGTTGGCGTGAAGACTTGGCCCTGAGAGTAGGCGTGCACATGCGTGTTTGCATGTAGACAGAGCGGTGGGCAGGGAGGTTGACAGAAGGCAGCAGCTGGCTCCATCATGAGCTGCTCTCCATGAGCCCCTCTCACTCGGCAGGATGGTTTTCGTTAGCTTTGACATGCCGCGGGCTTCAATGGTGAGTACCGATATCTGGATGACAAACGGTCGAGTGAAAGAATAAGAGATATGCTCATATTCGCGTGCTGTGGCAGATATTGGGATACTCTGTGTGTTGGTGTCTGAGTTTAATGGCGTTTGGAAAGGACCTCTGAAGTTAGTTTGTTGGTAAGGTTTGAGATGGGCAAAGTGCCACGGTCTTTGTGTTGAGCTGTGCTTCATTGGTCCTCGCTCTCATGATTCTAGGAACCTCTGGAATATTGTGTTATGCCTTGAGGTTGATTTGTATTCCTTCCTATTCAATTGATATAGTTTGTGTCACTTCAAAGCTTGCTGAAGCGGTTCCGCTTCAACTTTTTTCATGATCCTGTAGTATCTGTTGCCAGAACATTCCTGAGCTAATAGGAATTCAGCCCTCGTCGTTTACACAGCGAGCGGGTTGACATTCGGCCAGGGTCCAGAGTCCCCCCTGTCCCCCCCTATGCTGGAGGGATACTTCCTGAATGACACCTGTGGCCTTGTCCTATTGGCAGAGATCCCCCCCCCCCGAAATCCCCCGAGCACAGCAGAAGATCAGAGCACCATTCTCTTCCCTGATGAAGGCAGCTCTAAATACAGAGGAAGATAGATTGTCTAGAGTCACCTATTCTGTTCTCTGTTCCACAGTGTTTGTTTAAAAGTAGGGGCAAAGGTGAGGAAATTCAAATGAAGACTCAGAATATAGTTGAAGTTCGGCAGCAGCTGCATGGGATGTATAATAATCCCTTACTTTGACAATCCTAGGAGATCAGTGACCAGTCAGTGTGCACGGCCTTGGTCCTGTCACTCAGCTGAACCCTACACTTTTGTCTTTGACGTTTCTTCAGCTTCATATTATTCCTATCATACAAGACATAGCTTGGGGTTTGGGAAAAGCACAAAAACATGCCAAGTGTGGAATGTTCAGGAGTCAGGACTCTGGAATGTGTTCTTGTCACAGTGTCATCGGGGTGGGGGGGGGGACCCAGAGACTCCCCTGCAGTAGATTATTTTGCCCAGACACCAACATGGCAAAAGCAACTGCTTCCTCAGATACCGACGAGGCCACTTGTTTGTTTGGTTTTGCTGATGGCGCTGGCTCGTCAAGTGGATTGCGATTGCCCGTGTGAGGGAGGTTGTGCGACAGGGCTTGCTGACAGGGTAACAATGGGGCTGGAACAATAAGCTGTTCTTATGGAACAACGTCTGCCCTTCCCCTGTTCCTTGTGATGTAAGAAGGCTTCGCTCAGAGGAAGGGGCATTCCTTCCCTCTCCTGTTTGTGTCTGAGTGACTTCGGATAGCTTTAACAGTCCCTCTGATGTCATTCTTCACGGCAGAAACCCCCCTCTTGCATCCTGTTTATCCATCTTGTATATACGTCTCCATCATCTCTGTCTAGCTGGAAAGTTATTTTCCCCCTCTCAGGTGATGTCACTGGCAGATGTCACGTTCCTTCCCATTCAACGTTCCTTCCTATCCTATCTTTGTCGTTTTTCTCTGTTCCTCTCCGACGTCAGTGGGCTAACCCCTGGTTCCCTCTCCCGGTTGTTCTGCAGGGTCAGGCGCGTCGCCGGAAGAACATAACAGAGTTCCTGGGGGACGCCAACATCCCGTCGCCGGACTCTCTGCCCCCACTGCCTGGCTCCCTGCCCGGCGTGGGCACGGGGCCGGACAGCTGGAAGAACCGGGCGGCCAGCCGCTTCAGTGGGTTCTTCAGCTCGGCGGCCGGAGCGGGCGCCTTCGGCAAGGTGAGGCAACGAGCGGTGCAGCTACAGGGATGGGTTTGGCTCAGTGGTAGAGCATCAGGGGGGTACGCTCAGGTAGAGCATCAGGGAGGTACGCTCAGGTAGAGCATCAGGGGGGTACGCTCAGGTAGAGCATCAGGGAGGTACGCTCAGGTAGAGCATCTGGCTGCCGAGCGAGAGGTCTCTTGTTCACCCCCTCCTCCCCCCCCCTCTCCCCTGTATGCCGCTGTGGATAAAAGGGCCAAGTAAGGGAATACATTACGTTAGAGAGGAGGAGGTAGAGGAAAAAACAGTAGCTAGAAGGGCTGGGAAGCCGGTTAAAAGCCGTATCCACTCCCCTCTTAGTCAAATCCTTTCCTGTCCGAGCCCCTGAGATATTGTCCTGCTCACTCTCCTCTAAATAAGTAGTGCAGTAGCTCTGTAGAACCACAAGGTCACCATTTCGGGAATAAGACCACAATATTTGAAATTAAAACGACCGTTGGTAAACAAAGCACACGGGCAATTGCGCTGACACACATGCGCTCCCATTGTGTTCTCTCTCATGAGGTCACATCCTGCACAGTGGCAGATGTCAGGCAGGGACAGTTTGTGTCACTCACCTGTCAGTCTCAGCTCATCTCTATTCAGAGCGGCCAGCCCTTAACCCCCGCCAGGGGCCGGACCCCAACCCTCTCCCCTCCACAAAGCAGAGGTGACCGGGGGCCACGCCTCCTGAACCCCCACCAGGGACAGTGCACCCCCTCCTCCCCAATACTCCATTGTCCGAGTCATCTCAATGCACGGGCCTCATTTCCATAAGTACACAAGGCTCCCCACTTAGAATAATTGTCTCAGTGGATGCTGCTAGTGCATGAAGAATTCAGACGCCTGTATTAGGGGGGGTGTGGGGGTGTGTGTGTGGGGGGGGGTTATGTTAATGTAGAGACTCTGCCTCACTTACAGTTTGAGGGTAACAACAAACCTCTCTCAGTTCCTGGCTGTTGACCTTATCTAGATGGATCACTCTGGAGGAACTGAACTATGTAGGTCAGGGAAACGGGATAGTAAATATTTGTTCTGTGTGTAACCTTGTGTGTGTGCGTGTGTGTTGGAACAGGAAGTGGACCGCATGGAGCAGCTCCAGAACAAGCTCCACTCCTACACGGTGTTCGGGCTGCCCAAGGTGCCCCTGCAGCTCTCCTTCCACCAGGACTCCTGGGAGGAGGAGGAGGAGGAGACCAACCTGGAGCTGGAGGACAGCTGGCAGCAGCTACTGGACAACCCCGAGGTACACACACACACACACACACACTCCTCTTGTCTCTGTCTCTCATCTCCAACGTGCCTGGAGACACTTTTCACCTAAGTTCTTCTGCGTCAGCACACTGGGCCTCAAAGTAGCCCATTCCTCCAGGTGGCTTTCCTGGCAATCTCTCGCTTAGTTCTCGTGTTGTCAGCTGGTTCCTGCTCCAGTCTGACAGTCACACATGTTGCTCCCCAGCGGTGGGCTGACACCTGGCTTTAACTGGTACTGAGCTGGAAGGGGTGTTAGGTGAAAGGTACCAGACCTGTTTGCACCATGCCAGCTATCAGCTCGCACCTTTAAGAGTGTGGGAGATCAGACAGACACTGACAGACACACCATACTATCATAGCCTGCCTCTGTTTATCCTTATGTAACTCCTATCTGGGCAGTGTTGTAAAATTGACAGTAAGCCTATTGTGTAGATCACATGGAGTCATATAGTGTGTGATAAGGTGATATTATGATTGATGGAGGATTCAGTCCAGCACAGCGTCTGTTAGTAATGGGAGGCTATTAACAATACAAGGATGTGTCCTGATCCTGTTCTACAGAAGGTATCTGTTCTGTAACTGTGTACTGTACAATATGCATACCCATCTAATGCTGTAAACTCTGTGTGTGTGTTTGTATTTGTGTGTGTGTGTGTTTGTGTGTGTGTCCAGACGTTGACCAGGCGTCAGTTCCACCAGCAGGAGGCGATCTGGGAGCTGCTGAACACAGAGGCCACATACATCAAAAAACTGAGGGTCATCACTGATGTAAGGACCTTTACCTCTCTACAGCTTCACACCCACACACACACATCTCTCTACAGCATACCCAGGTTGTATTTCATCCACACTGATGCCTCCCCTCCCCTCCTCCGCTCCTCCTCCTCCCCTCCTCCTCCCCTCCTCCCCTCCTCCCCTACTCCCCTCCTCCCCTGCCCCTGTGCAGCTGTTCCTGTGTGGCCTGCTCAACCTCCAGGAGAGTGGCCTGCTGACGGAGGTGGAGCCCAGCAGGATGTTCAGTAACATCCAGGACATTGTGCGTCTGCACACGGCCCTGTGGAACCAGGTCATGCTGCCCGCTCTGGAGAAGGCCAGGCTGGCCCGCAGCCTGCTCGACCCCTGTGACCTGCTGCACGGCTTCCGAACGGTGAGATACACACTCACACACACACACTGTATGGACACTCTGCCTCTTTCTCCTGCGGAGGCAGTGATGGAAGGGTGCATCCAGTAAAGCCTCTGGTGTGTGTGCGTGTGCAGTTTGGCTCCAGGTTCAAGCCCTACATCCGTTACTGCATGGAGGAGGAGGGCTGTATGGAGCACATGCGCTCGCTTCACAGGGACAACGAGCTCTTCAGGATCTATGTGACGGTCAGTCTCCCTCCTGCGTTCCCTCTCCTAGTCAACAACCCTTTTCAAAATGTCCACCTTTCCAGACAAATGTTATGGTGGTTTTAGTGTAGTGAAACAACTCTTGGTGTGTGTCCCTGCAGTGGGCTGAGACCCATAAGCAGTGTAACCGCCTGAAGCTGGCAGACATGCTAGCCAAGCCCCACCAGAGGCTCACCAAGTACCCGCTCCTGCTCAAGAGCGTCCTGAAGAAGACCGACGACACGGCGGCCCGGGACGCTGTCAACAGCATGGTGAGACTGAGAGAGGGAGGGGGAAGGGGAGAGGGGGAGGGGGGAGAAGAGGAGGGGGAGATGACAGGTATTTGATTTGGGAGCAGTCGTTTAGTTTGGTTGTGGATGGATTGGCCTGGTCTGAATGCTGGTGTGTGCTCCTCAGGTGGCGTGTGTGGAGGGCTTCATCAACAGCGTGGACTCCCAGATGCGCCAGCGGCAGGAGCAGCAAAAACTGGCCGCCACCTCCGGCCGCATCGACTCCTACGAGGCTGTGGAGGGCAGCAGTGAGGAGGTGGAAAAGGTGAGACGGAACACACCTCGGTCATCTCTCCAACACAGATCCCCCCCCCCCCCCGCAACTCCAGCCTGGTGAAACTAGCCCTCCTGTCATCCCTCACTCATGTGCTGACCCTAACAGCCCCTCCTCTTCTCCCTCATCTCTCTGCATGGCGCTCAGATCCTCAAGGAGTTTAACCGCTTCGACCTGATGGCTCCCATGAGGGGCACGTCCCCCGACGAGACTCGCCAGCTCCACCTGGAGGGGGCGCTGCGCATGAAGGAGGGCAAAGACAGCAGGGTGAGTCTGCCTGGACGGGGACGGGGACGGGGGCAGGGACCTTCACAGCTGCAGCCCAGTTTTCTGCTCCCCCAGCACAACCTTCCTCCTTCACCGCAGTGCTGACCTAGCGCCTCCGGTCAGATAGATTACACGCAGCGGGCCACATTTCTCACCAATGACTCGGACCTTGATTGAGAGGAAATTCCTTTGCTAATCCCCAACATCCCTCCCTCCCTCAGATGGACGTGTACTGCTTCCTCTTCACCGACCTGCTCCTGATCACCAAGCCTGTGAAGAGGGTGGAGAAGGTGAAGGTCATCCGCCAGCCGCTCCTCATCCACAACGTGGTCTGCAAGGAGCTGAAAGACCCTGGTGAGTCCCAGCCTGGACCCCCAGAGCCCAGAGCGTGACGAAGCCCCGCCACCACTTCCCCCGGGCCAGGCACCAGCCCTCGTCATGTGGTCAGGAGTTATGGATGGCCCGGGCCCAAAAACATCCAGTTCAAACCGAGACTGCGTGTACAGTGTATTCCGTGTACCCAGAAAAACAAGCATATTTTGACGTTCCCCTCCCTTTCTCTCCCTGTCAGTAGGTTCTTTCATCCTCATATACCTCAACGAGTTCAAGAGCGCCGTGGCGGCCTACACTCTACAGGCCAACAGCGCCGCCCAGGGGCGAAGCTGGGTCGATGCCATCTGCAACGCCCAGGTACAGGAGGAAAACCTTTCAGATAGCCCCATTCTGCTCGCCTGGCAGGTGGATCACATGATGACATTGAGACAAAGACGACCCGTATTCTAATGTTTGGGGTGGTTTGGGGTGGTTTGGTCATGTTGTCAGTAGTAAGCAGGTGTGTGTGCTGTGTTGGCAGAACCAGCTCCAGAGGCTGCGGACCGAGGAGGTGCTGCGCCAGCAGGTGAACCTGCAGAGACGTCTCGAGGGCGACGGGGAGGATGAGGAGGAGGACGAGAGCAGCAATTCCACCACCAGCTCCCCCTGCCTGCAACATAAGGAGGAGCCCAACACAAGGTACAGCCCCCCCCCCACACACACACACAAATCCACACAGATTATTTTGCTGTGTGTTTGGTACTCGTATCAGGGTAAATGATAACAAGTCGGACCCTTTCTCTCTGTCCTGTAGTCATTCTGATGGCTCCACAGAGACTCTCTCAGTCATGGACATCGAGGAGTCAGGCGTGGTCCCCCCCGCCCCAAACACAGACCCTGGGGGGCCTGCAGAAAGCCGCCCTGACCCAGACACCTTCACCACTCCCATTGGACCTGACGCCCAGCAACCCCCCCCTGACCAGAACCAGGAGGCTGGTCTGGAGGGGGAGGACCTGGAACCCCAGTGTCGCTCCATGTCAATGGACAGCGCCTACGGTACTCTCTCCCCTGAGTCCCTGCTGGAGCAGCGGTCCTGCCCAGGCCAGAGTGAGGGAGAGGACACCGAGGAGGAGGTGGGAGGGAGGCAGGCGGAGGGCAGAGACACGACAGCAGACGAAAGGGTTGATATGGCGGTGGTGGAGGAGGAGGAGGAGGAGGAGAAAGTGTCTGATGCTGGGGAGGAGGAGGAAGAGGAGGAGGAGGAGGAAGAGCGGGAAGAAGAAGATTCCACCTCGTTCGGTTCCCAGTTGTCGCTAGCTCAGTCCTTGAGGCTTCGCCGGCGCCCCCCGGTGCAGGCCCGCCTGCGCTTCCTCCAGACGCCCTCCAGCCTGGCGCACAAGTCTCGCTCGGAGGACAACCTGCTGCAGCACCTGGCGCACGCTCTCACTCACACACGCCGGCCCCGGGAGCCCGACCCATCAGAGAGTCGGCAGGCACAGAAGAGCACATCCTTGGTGCACAGTAAGAGCCTGTCGGAGCTGAGTCAGGACTGCACGGAGCTGTGTCAGAGTGAGCCTGAGGACTTCCTGACCCAGAGCATGCCCTCCGGAGCCCTGAGGAAGGTCCAGGCCAAGCCGTTGAAGAGGGCGGAAGCCTGCGAGGCCGGCGTCGGCCAGGCCCACAGCAGCGGCTCGGACGGGGAGACGGGGCCCTCTGGCTGTCTGGAGGGGAAGGGCGAGGCGACACCTAGTGGCGGTGCAGGGGAGGAGTCGCCCAAGAGCAGGAAGTGTCCTGCCCAGCAGCACAAGAAGCTGACGCTGGCGCAGCTCTACAGGATACGTACCACCTTGGTCCTAAACTCCACCCTCACTGCATCGTAAGTCATGGCACATTATCCCATGTAACACCTTACAACATCTTACTTAAGACATTTTACGACACCTTACTTACTACAACTTATTACAGCTGACTACACACAAAATTTGTTGAAGCGTTTTTTTTCATCTTGAATCTCCCTTGTTTCAGGGAGGTGTAACCACTTTGGCAGCCAACCAAGCAGGGGTATCTGTCTGTAAAAAGAACCCACACTGTTTGGCGTCTGCCTGGGGACTGAATTCCTTGTGACAAAAATGCACTCACTCTTGCTGCCCTCTTTCTCCTCCTCGCCTACCAGACAGTGTCTGCAACTGGACAGTGACTGTTCTATTCACCGTTGCATTGGCTTGAGTTTATCGCATGGAGGGGAGAGGCAGCTAGACATCAACTGCTTGCACTTTGGAACGGAAGTAGCATTGAGGGTCTTGGAAAGCGAGAGACTGGGCCATACAGGGACAAACTGCTGAGGGTCGCCTCCCCAAACCCCTTCCCTCACAGGAGAGACCGGCGGGGGCAGGGGGGCCCCAGGAGGCAGGGCTTGTAGACCCAGCTCCAGTTGTCGACCAGAGAGGACCGGCGTGGACGAGACACGGCCTGGACGCCCAGGAACTCTCTCTCTACTCTGAACACGCGACAGAGGGAGAAAGATGCATACGACTGAAAAGATACCGTCTTGAGATGTAGTTCAGCTGCAGCGCCTAGGCTGCCCCCGTGCGTGCTACTCCTGGGTTTACTTCAAGATATTGTATAGTATTGCACAAATCTTATGTTAAACAGAAGAGAATCACTAATGGGGTGGAATTTACATTGGCAGTGCAAAGTGAATTTCCATTCATGATTTGCTTTTTGACGTTGCATGCGTGGAAGTATGTATGTGCGTGTGCGTGTGCGTGTGCGTGAATGTGTTGTTGTCTTCATGTATGAATGATGTTCGTTGATCTTGACTGAACCAAAATAATGTTGTGATTGTCCAAAGAGGGACCTGTTTAGATGATCGTTTAAGTTGTTCTTCCCCAACATACATTGTTGAGTGCTGTATATAATTAGGTGTGAACAGCTAACAATGCTCCTAGTTTATATTTCTCACTCTTCCTTTCGAAAAGATTGCTGATGACACGTGCACAGTCCTAGAGCTTCTACTCGGCTGTTCATTTTCAGTTCACTGGTTCTATGAATTCATTAAGATAACTTCGACTTCCAGTCTCTCTTTGTTTAGAGGGAGCCTGATGGACTCTTGGTTCTGAGATAGATGTGTAGAGCATGTGGTGATGTCAAGCTGTTTTGGGGGAACACTACTGCACTAAAGGATTGATTGGTGTGAAACTGCTCTCATTCTAGCCACCGTAAGAGAACACAACCAGTAGACACACACCAGGAAGAACTTGCTTCTTGTTTGAAAGAGAAGTCCTCTGAACTTCTTCTCATACATTTCAGTTTGATGATTCTTCGCTCTGCCATGACAGCATAGTGATAACTGAAGATTCTGTGCAACAGTTTGGAAGAATAATACCTGTAATATAAATACGCCAAGCTGAATTTTCTTAATTGGCTTTTTTTCTTTCACTAATATAAAAAACAAACTAAAACAATCCCACTTACAGACACAGAGAACATTTTGAAGTCCTTTAATTCTCCTTCCCAAATGTTGCTCAAACCAAATAGCTTAACTTTGTTTACTTTTAGTTTCGTTTATGTGTAATATTTATTAAGTATTTTATGTTTATATATAAGATATTGTTTATATGGTTTGCTTACATAATTTTTTTTGTTGGTGTAGTCTTAATATTTGGATTTTTGTGTCGAGCATAAATTTGCTATGAACCAAAATAATGTGTTCTCCCTTTCAGGAACGTCTCTTTAAGTGTCTTACAAAATAAAAATGCATCGTGAAATATTTTTTAACAGTTTTCTATGTTTTTAATTAACAGTATGGGAGTGGTTTTAGGAGATAAACAGAACCGATTCAGTCTTATTAAACCATGACTGGATACAAACCGCCAATGTATGTGTCATGTTATTCCCGTGGACGTCCAGCAGGTGGCATTAACAGTCTAGTGAAGATTTTTCCTGAGCATTCTGCCTTGCTCCTTGACCCTTGTAAGGACTTTGACAGAAGACCCCTCAAATAGTTACTCTTTGACTAAAGGATCCTGTGTTACACATTGTACACATTAATGAACAACACTTTACACTACATGAGCAGGAAGCACTAGCAACCAAAGCCCTGTCCGGGGCTTAACTCATGCTCTCATGCTGATGTTAGGTTACTGTTGTGTGCATACAGCTACCAGCAAGTTATCCTCCCTTCACATTCGTTTCACTACACATTTTGTCTCTGCATCTAAACAGACCCATCAGTTTGAAGCGATGTGTCCTGCTGTGAGAGGCCAGGACAGGGCATGACAGTGCAGAAGGGCTCACCTGTGTCCCGTGTCGTAGTGTGTCCACAGGACAGTGGAGCTCAGCCTCCTGCTCAGGACAGAGCAGGGGCAGGGCAGGACGGCAGGGCAGGACGGCAGGGCAGGACGGCAGAGCAGGACGGCAGGGCAGGACGGCAGAGCATGACGGCAGGGCAGGACGGCAGGGCAGGACGGCAGAGCAGGACGGCAGGGCAGGACGGCAGGGCAGGACGGCAGGGCAGGACGGCAGAGCAGGACGGCAGGGCAGGACGGCAGGGCAGGACGGCAGAGCAGGACGGCAGAGCATGACGGCAGGGCAGGACGGCAGGGCAGGACGGCAGAGCATGACGGCAGGGCAGGACGGCAGGGCAGGACGGCAGAGCAGGACGGCAGGGCAGGACGGCAGGGCAGGACGGCAGGGCAGGGACACAATCTCCTGGCCGTGCCATGACCAAGGTGTATTTACAGGTGATTATATCAGCTAATCTCTGGATTACAGCATGTTGAATCCACACAATACCCTAATCCACATGGAAAAGACAGCACGGGCCCTCTGGGATTTTCATCTTAATCTGATCCAGAATCCATCGGCCCCCACCGTTCTCACATCTGGCCCTCATGGATTTGTTGTTGTAATCCTTGATTTTAGAACAATTTTATAATGCTTTAGTGCTGATATGCTGGAGTTTAATTACTAAAATGCAGCTTTTCTCTTCGAACCACAAAGTAATTACACAACCCTGCTCTATTAGCCTGTGGTCGTTAAGGCTATTGATGGGGCACCGCTGGTGCAGGTTTTCACATTAGGGATATGAAATATAGAAGTGTTTAAAGTCACACTGGTAGCACATTACAAATGTCCCTTTTGCTTTGTGTTGGCATACATTATGAAATGAATCACCATGGCAACACACACTGCATACACGACAGGAGTGTATCATCCCGTAGGAGGTGCTGTCCTCTCCTATGGCTTTATGATTCATATCTTTCCTTTTGCTCTGATTGCGTTCCATGTCACCTATGGATTTGAGCCTTGTTTCCATGATCTGATGAAATGCATGCTTGTTCTCCGCTATGTCCAGTTCATGCAGCCAGGGGTAGCGCAGGGTTACACAGCCTGCTCCCTATGACAGATGTCAAAAAAGCATGCTGTAAAAATGTCCGATTAACACAAAGGGGCACTTTGGTAAATCCTGATTATGGGAGCACTTTCATTTATTAAACTCTGCCAATCCCCTGCACTCTTATGGAGCAGGGATTAAAAATCAGGTAGACACCATTGTCTGCCCAAACAATCCTTGGATAAGCTCTCTCTGCCTCTCAACCTCGGCCCCCGGAGCCTGGACCCAGGCGTGGTGGCGTGCCGGCTGGCTGCCTGAGTGCTTGTAATCTCAGCAGGGTTTATGGGTTGGCTACTGTCACTACAGATCCACATTAATCAACACAATCCCCTTCAGAGGGAGCTAGGTGATTGGATTTAGGTTCGTTTTTTTACAGGCCTGAACAAAAAAAAGAGAGTACCGAACAGGGAACTAAAGTGTGTTTACAAGGCTGTGCCGTGAAAAGGCCTGTGGACTAGTGGCGGCCATATGGACTGGATCACCCTGTGAACAGCTGTGTTCTATCAAGCACACACTGCTGTTAGACACTGATTGACCTTCCGGTTGTGTGGAGGGTCACAGCACAATATGTGGCCCCTATGGGCCCTCCGCCCATGGGGCCCTCAGCAGAAAATGTCACATGGTAGATGGGTGATGTGCTATGCTCTTTTGTAAAGCTCTCTCTTGGAAGTCGCTTTGGATAAAAGCGTCTGCTAAATGCGTAAATGTGAATGTAAATGTGATGTCTGGCTCTCCTTCTCACAGGTAAGACTGATTTTGTGACTTGAAGTTTTAAATTATTTTAATTTAAGTTGTATCCCATTAGGGTTTGCATCTCTGATTAAGTTTCAAAGACATTTGAAAAGTACTCTGCCAGACCACAGTCACTCTTACATGATCTCCCGGTCTGCTTCGATGGTTGAGTAAATGTGATTGCCTCTAAATTCCATTCACACAGTAGTGTTTTCCAGTAATGGTATAAAGGTGATTAAAATGGTGCCAGCTGCTGTCTGACAAATATTTGACATTACAAAGACATGGCATATGTTAGCAGATCATATTTCTTTATCCTTATGAAAGTTGTCTCAATTGAGAGAGCATAAGGTCCTATTTTACATGACCTACCGATACCGTCCCTTTATAATGGTATCAGCTCATAAGAAGCTTATTGTCATTTCAATATTGTATTTTTAGGGTGGTAAAACATATGAAATGGAAATCACAAGCATATTTCATAATTAAATTGAAATTCATTTTAAGAGTAGCTATGCCTACAATTGGAGAACGACAAGATTAATGGGTAAGTCGAATGCATTTAATATTCAGAACGCATTGACACAATTAATGTGACATTGTGTGTGGTATAATACCTTAACTGACAATGGCCTTAACTGCACTAGGGCTCTAGCAGAATGTGCCCCCACACTGTGGAATAAGCGCCCTGTGGCCCACACACAGGGCAAATCACTTTCACCAGAGTGAACACAACAACAACAGCTTCATTACACATTTAAGATCATGGATATTTTTGAATGAAACCATTTGTGAGATCCATGTTAAATGTTGGGCCGACTAGTGTTCAAATACATCTTGTGCAATGATTCATCCCACAGGAGAAATAATGAAAATATAAAACAAAGTTCTTTGGGACAGGTATTTTACAATGGCTACAATGGTAGGCTACAGTACATGCGTACAATGCTACAATACATAATGTATAATTAAGCTTTTGGTTGGTTTATCTTCAAACGAAAATATATGAAAATGATTCTTTTTGACGGTTCTTCCAGGAAGGAAAGGGTTAACAGGAGGAGTCGCAGAACTGGTCTGGTTTGGGTGGAGTGAAGTTGGACATGTACTATACGTTTTTCTTTCCAAATTAGCCTAGGGGACGGCATTATGCCATAGTAATAACACCATTAAGACTTTCATGGTGACCAACACATCATTTATTTGTGGATACAAAACGTGTACATATTAAGCTAAATGGATGTCAGTGAAGAATCGTTGCTGGATTATTTTTATTCAGCCGGAGGCAAAGTAAAAAATGCAGACCTATTGAAGACATATAAGCCATTTATTGGCCATAGCGACTTGCAATTGCGTGGTAAGTAGCATTCTAATATATCGGAGAATGGACTCATTCTAAACAAAATATAACAGCAACAGTTGTCCAGAACTCAAAAAACTACAGGAGAAGACTGGTGATGGGTGAATTGACGCAAGTCACTGACCGTTCAGTGAATCCCCTCGTGGATCACATCTGCCATTCAACCGATCCACACAGATGTTAAAAACGGTATCAGAGAACAACTTTCAGTTTTCAAGCAGGGCGTTGTTTCATTCCATTGTTGTCTACTAGTTTCGAGTAAACCAAACATCTGCTTTAGATTAAAGGTTGTGTAAACAGATGCAATTACACAAGGAATTATATCATTTCCTCTACGAAGCCAGTTGAAACAGCCTGAATAGTGCCTTACACCGAATCACACCAACCATTGTAGCTACGGACAGTTGGAAGAAGACAAACAACAATTGTTTGCCATATTCCCTGAACTGTTCAGTTGTGTATTTTATACATTCACATGCGTCTTGATAGGCTATACATCTTGAGCGCTCACTGAGCTTGCCCAACATGTTAGACCACTTTATAGCCCACTTTATAATATGATTATCCGATGTGACCTTGTGTGACAGTTGTCTGCTCATACTGTACATATGCTATATCAGTGGAGCAGTTGTTGACAGAGGTTTAGAAAGCTGCTTTGATATTGTGCCATCTGACTGTTGGCTCTCCAATCAGGGAAATGATGTCCTCTTACTTAATGGCTGTCACAGCAGCATGTGTTTCCAGCTTCAAGGACATAATTGTGATTGTGGTGTTTTAATTTAATTTAGGCTGTATTTCTAGGTCTCTGATAGAGTCTATGTTTGTTGGGATAGAACACTCTTGGAAAATGTGAAAGCAAGCTGATGTGTCAGTTGCTGTGTGTTTTCAATATCTATCTTAGGCTAATGAGTAACTCAACGTGTAGACTGTGTTACTCACTGGTACGCCCGGAATTCTTTTGTTGATAGATGTAAGTGGCAGCTTCCTTTGGATTTCCTGTTGTGTATGTGTGAACCATGTAACTATCTCCTGCTGAATGTTCTTTCCCCCTGCTGTCAGGAAAAAGGAAAGCGTTCAATTGTCCACCCACACATGCCTTAGCAACATTCTCAAGTGAAATTCTCCAGCCTCTAGATTGAACAGTCCATAGACACATGGACTGCATTATGTGCATGAAAACACTATTGTCTAGGTATGTAGCCAGGAACACTGGAGAGCTACAGAATAGTAAAGGTCAAGGAGAGCTTAGTCAGACACAGAACTATGAACTTCAGTCTGAGATTCACATACTCAAAATTGGAAAATGTTGGCAGTGGCTTGCTTCATCTGATAGTGGTCCAGGGTGTAACAGCTATGTTAGCCAACCAACCAACGCTTGTTTGGCTCCCACAGGAAAGCCTTGCTGCAAAAATAGAGACACTCTTTGGGCCTTTGGGGATGAGTGAGTGGTTTTTGGGGGAGTTGGAGGAGGTCTGGTTTCCTCTTTGTCCCTTCCCCAGCGACTGTTTTGGTATGATTGTTTTGCAACTCGAGCTGCATTTGGCCAGCACTGGAATGGCTGTCCTCCCATCTGCAGCCTCTGGTCCGCCTGGCTCATGGGAGGATGAAGTCACCGAACACCTCATCCACTAACCTCCGCCAACCTTCACAGGCCCCACAGCTACTTCTCCAAATAGCCATCATCCTTTCTTCTTTGTTGATTAGCATTAGTCTGTGATTGTATACTGGAGCTTGAGAGCAACTGTTTGAATGCTTATTTAATCCTTAGACATATCATGTGGTCTTGATGTGAGCTGAGATGTAATTAGAATGATGATCCGAAGGATGTTTGTTTCATTATAATGTCTGTTGAATCCTTGCAAACCAGCCACATGGGGTTATTGAGAAACTAATAAGCCTTCCTTTTCCACAGCTAAATACAGGGAGGAATTCAAAGTCATCATTGACAGGATTGCAGTAGTGAAGTCCGAGAATGTAAGTGTGAGGAGTGTGTCACTCTGAGGACAGTTTTCTTTGAGATCATGTGATAGTATACTTTAGTGTGCATGTTTTCACAGAAAAATATATTTTATTATTTGCAATAATATAGATATGAGTCTCTCAAGGCATCTGGCTAGGTTTTCCATGAACTCAATTTTCTTAAAGACATGTGGCCTCATCCCAATCAATGTATACATGAATGTATTTTGTTGTTGTGGATAAACAACTTCATAGTTTCTTTAAGGCGTAGTATAAAATAGGGCTCTTCTATTCAATGCCTGTCTGTCTGCTACTGTGTCTGTCTGCATATCTGACCATCTACCATACCCTTTCTCAGGGTGAGAAGTACCTGGTCCTAAAAAAGAAGTACCGACAGCTGTTACAGGAGCGTGAGCCAGAGAATCATGGGACGGTGAAGGAGGGCCAGGGCCCAGCTAGCCCAGCCAGCCCAGCCAGCTCCCCTGCCACAGTGCTCTGGGAAGGGACAATGCTCTCACCTCTCTCCAGCCCCCAGAAGGACCTCAAGAGCTCGGACTCAGAACTGAAACTGTACCCTCCAAAGGCCCCAGACCAGGGGAGCAGGCAGAGGCCTGCCCAGGTGATGTGGGATGGAGGACCCACCATCACCGTCACAGGGGCCCCTGATCAGGAGCCCACACCAGAGGTGACATCCCACCATGATAAATGATGAACTCTCAATGTCCACTGTGTGCTGTAGTAGCCTGTAATGTACTCTACCTGACCAGGTTATACAACAATCTCTCTCTGTTTCCTAAAGGAAGAGTTAAGGAATCAGAGAATTCAGATTAATTCAGAATATCATAATGATTAAGAATATGAGTTCAGTAGCAATGACTTTGGTAAAAAATGTCCCAGAGGTAAATGATAAAAAGTGCAAACAAGACCTTGTTGATAAGGAGGGCAAACACAGCCTGTATCCCATGTTATAGTCACGCTTGACTCAAAGAGTGTAGCAGTTTTAATACTTTTGTCAGGGTTTATTTGACTGGATTCCACTACTAACACACTATGATACTTACACTAAGTGTTTGATAAGCTGGCAAAATGGCTTTTACACATATTGTTTATAAAGAGTATTCTTGTTTTACATGCATAGCTTTAAAATATAATGTACTCTAAGCTGGTGAAACATGCAGACAAACATTATCTTGAGCCTGAGCGAAATGAAAAAGGAAACGCCAGAAACAGTGGTTTCACTCAGCGTGAACTGTAGTTGTTACATTGAGTCAGTTAGCAGATGCTCTTATCCAGAGCGTTAAATACAAAAAAAGTGTTAAATTCAACTACTGTGGCAGTTTCTGGATAACACTCTGCAGTTGGTGAGATTACAGTTGCCTAAACTGAAACAGTAAGCAGAAATGGTTACAGTTGGCCAAGGGGCTTGAGAGACCCTTTCTGTGTTGTCATATATGGCATTGTCTTCCTGTCCCAGGAGCAGCCCACAGAGTGGACCACCTCACTGCCCAGTCTAAAGGAATCCCCTGCTGTCCAGCTGGAGGACCTCCTAACACCAAGTCATGGGGAGGATGACCATGACAAGGACTCAGGGTCCAAGGTAACAGGACAGTCCTCAGCATGATGGGCCTTAGCTCATGACTTTGTTCTTTTTTGAGATGCTGAGTTGGCCTGGGAAGCTGTTGGCCATATTTCTTGGAGGATTAGGAGGATTAGGAGACCTAGGTGTGATGAGATCTGATTAGACTTTAACTGGGGGGAGACCCAGAACACCCTTCAACATCACAGATAGTGTGGTGAAGAGTATTAAGAGATTTTAATTTGGTCTGAACCATCTCGAGATTAATGTATATTATACTCTTGCCTTTCTTCGGAGCAATTTCAGGAGTTACATTTAGATGTGATACAGCAAATAACCACAAGGTGGCAGTGTTTAAATTAACTGGATTTGAAACTAATGTCAATTTGCATTTGAATAAAGCCCTTTGTCATTATGTTAAGCAGCAACATGTTTGAACTCATTAGAAAGATAATGATAATTTCTAACCATTAAACAGATTGAGATTCATGCAGAAATATATAGTTTTCTTTGATGGACTAAACAATAGATAGATTAAATATGTTAAAGTAGATTAATATAGCAGCACAATCTGATTAAGTGTGTTGGTTTTAGTCACACGAATGAACACTGTATTTAGGACACTTTGTAAATAACATAGCTCTGATTCCACCTTATGGTAGCACAGCTAACTTGACCATTACACGTCTAGGGATTCCTTTGATAAAGAGGAATCTGAAGTCTACATTTCTGTGAAAACACATTTGAATGTCAGAATTACTGAACAGAGCGTCATCATGTGCGTGTGGAAAGAACCTTAATAGTCAGAAAGGATTCCCTTGTGTACTCCCTGTAACCCTGTGGTTGGCTACACTTCCTGATAGGTCACACAGAAACTACTCTTACTCTAGCTGATTTTGTCTTGAAGTTTTAGTTTGTGAAAGTATTCATTGCTTAACTCAAAACAAATGGAATGGAAAAAGAGAAAAATGCTGAAAGGGGAACTTGTCAAGATGATTGTGACTGATCAGGATTAAACCAGTGATTTTCATTTTAAACTTTTACTGACTTATTTTTGTTTCCAACTGAAAGTGGTCCTATGGACATGTGCCGGTGTGGAATTGGCTGGATAAATATCTTTCCACTTTTTCTGTTAAATGCCCGGAGTGTGACAGTTGGTGTGAGTAACATGAAAGACCTGTGTGTTTTAACACCATGTCCCTCTATGATCTGAAAACAATTAGAAGTCAAGTGCTCCTCAAAGTGCAGGGAAAAGTAGTGCCATTTTCCCCACACATTAATCAACCTCTATGACACTTTGGTACATTCAGTCAAACGTGCTCAATATTTTCCAAGCATTTTTGACCCCTTGCAAAAAAGCAAACATATGCTCAGACCTGCAACAGGCAGACGTTTGTGTTGGTTAATTGTCTGGCTCATAGTCATAATGGGTGTGAAACGACACGTCTGCCTCATCACTAATCTACCTGTCTGTCTGGCAGCCTTTGGTCTCTCTTCCTCACTTCAAGGTGAAATCCTTGTGATCTTTACATTGGTGTGTGTGTGTGATACAGGGCTAGATAAGCACATTAGGTGCATTTACATACTACCACTTAGAGCCCAACTTGAATCTGAACTTTGCCAGTTACTTTTCCAGCATGATTTCAGCCATTTCCTCTGTACTTAATGCACTATTTGGATGAAAGTGTCTGCTAAATGAATTACATTTTCATGTCAATGTAGCAATGCAGTGATCACAATGTTCTCTCCATGTGTCTGCCTGTCTTTCAGTCAGAGTCTGAGCAGGACGAGGACTGTATGGGCAACATGGGCTCCACCTCAGTGGCTGTGAGTTGGGTTTCTCATATTTAACATTCACTTGATCCTGTTGGGCAGAGCGTTAGGCAGCGGTGTTGAACTGTACCAGATCCCTCCACAAAAATGTGTACCTATTCATGTCAACATTTTGACCCGTCTCTCAGTCTATTTTCTGAACACTGAGTAGTGTACACTGTAGTTTTGAGCTGTGAATGATTGTGATGTGGGTCATAGGGCTGTAAGAGCATGTGTGTGTGTGTGTGTGTGTGTGTGTGTGTGCGTGTGTGTGTGTGTGTGTGTGTGTGTGTGTATAAGTGACTAAAAAGGCTGTTTATGTGGACGTTGTGGATTTAGAAATGTAGCACAATGTGTGTATAAAGCTCTATAGTGTGTGTGTGTTGACTCTCCTACTCTGGTCTAGCTGGAGCCTGTGGAGAAGGAATGGATCTACTCAGCTGCGTGTGGTCGTTCCTCTGACCTGTCTCAGCTGCTTAGACAGGACCCCTCCCTGGCCAACAAAAAGGTACTGGACCCCAACATTGCCTTTCTATATAAGGCTAGGGCCCAGAGTTAAACACTCCACATTTCTGATTAAAGAGTAAAGATAGCTGGCCAAGAGGCTGCCATGTTGGAATGTCAACTGGCGTCTGTCCTGTCGTGGTTTGAGTATCTTGTGATGGATGTTTTGTGAAAGACTGCCAGAATACCACTAATCCTGGGTTCTCTTTTCTTTTGATTTGCCCAAACCAGGATTTCACCTCAGTGAGTACACATCCACTAAGATTCTCTCTGTGTACATCGCCTGTGTGTGTGTGTGTGTGTGTTCCATGTGTGTGGGTCTACATACATGGGCTGTGTGATTTTGGACTGATTTAATTGTCTTTTTTACATTTATTTCATTTCTCCCATCTGTGACCCTGGCTGTCTTTCTCAGGGGGTAAGTGAACTGACTATTGATACAGTATGATGTCAACTCTGGTCTGCTTTTTATCTAGAATATCCCCATCCATTGTTCTGCATTCCAGTTTGAACTTTCCCAATCAACTTTGCCTAGCAATGGACAAAGTTCAATTGGAAGTTGGTCCTTTACCAGAAGGATACATGTTGTTTGTATAGAATCGGATGCATCCCATGTACTTTCCCAAGTATTATTACACATGAAGCCAACCCTGTCTTTTATCTGTATACATTTCAGACAGTAATTTCAGTGTGATTTTCTACATAATTGTATCCTTAGAAGAAGCTTGTGTAGAAACATCTAGATCATGCATTTCAAAGATCCACTATCAAAAGGATTATGAAAGATAGCTTTTTAGCTCTTGTCCCCCCCTGACAACCCAAATCCTTTCATTTGTCTCCCTGTGCGCTTAAGAGATTTGGCCTCATGTTTGTTGTCCCTCCCCTGTGTCAGAGTTCTCACAGTGTCCTGTGGCAGACCACCTTCTAAGAGCGGCCTAAGCCTTTGCTGTCCCCACCCGGAGAAGATAGCACGGCCACTATTGAAGTGAAGGGAGATGGGGAGATGGAGGGGGATTAAGGAGAGACTCAATGCTGCACAAAGACTTCAACCACTTAAAGATAATCTGAAAGTAATAGAGCAGCCTGGGATTAATTGAGGAACAATGTTGGCCGTGTCCTCGGGAAGGTGCTAAGTCTCCCTCAGGCAGCTTTGAAGTCCTCTGGAGCCTGCCCTGCCGTGGCAGAGAGAGGGCTTTGCCCCGGAGAGTCCGGCCTGTCCTCGGACCTAGGCCCAGGAATCAGTTGAGGACAGAACTGTACCTGTAGTTCATATAAACATATAGAGCGAGTGATTCCTATGGACTCAAGCAGAGCTATACCTGTGGTTCATATAGATTCAGAGCTAATGATTCCTATGGACTCAATCAGAGCTATACCTGGGATTCATATAGACTCAGAGGTCGTGATTCCTATGGACTCAATCTGAACTATACCTGTAGTTCATATAGAATCAGAGCTAGTGATTCCTATGGACTCAATCAGAGCTATACCTGTAGTTCATATAGACTCAGAGCTAGTGATTCCTATGGTCTCAATCTGAACTATACCTGTAGTTCATATAGACTCAGAGCTAGTGATTCCTAGGGTCTCAATCTGAACTATACCTGTAGTTCATATAGACTCAGAGCTAGTGATTCCTATGGACACAATCAGAACTATACCTGTGGTTCACAAGATAACCCAGAAGTTTTTCAGAGTAAGGCCGGGTTATAATGAAACAATCTTAATAATCTGTATAAATCATCCTGAATCATCCTACTCAGACATAGTACATTGAGATCATCGTTGCATCGAAATGTGTGCCTTCCTCTTTCTCTGATACGTTCTCTCTCTCCCTCTCGTCTTTCCCTCTGGTCCCTGTGACATCCCTGTCCACCCCTGCTGTGATGGACTCCCTCCCCTCCCTGTCCGTCAGTTTGTAAGTACATCAACCTTTCCCTCCATCGTCCCTCTCTGTCGTCCCTCTCTGTCGTCCTGTATGCCCAGGAAGGTGTCGGCCACACGTCACTGAGCCTCCTGTTGACCGTCCCTCAGCCCCTTAGCCGCTGCAGCCCTCCACACTGGGAGTTTGCTGCTGGGGACAGAGCTGTCACCCAGCGGCCCAGCAGGCAGGGGACGTCCCGGTGGGCTGGGACAGGAACGAGAGGCGCGAGGAGGCCAGACGCCCACATCCTGTCCTGCCTCGTCCGTCACCCTCGCCCACTAGGACAGCCTTCAAACTGCCAGTCAAACAGCCTGCCGACCAATCTGTCTTCAGCGTTTGACGTGGGGGACAATAGAAATGGAGATACTCCATCCAGACTTCATCTATCACAATCTGTCTCCCAGACGGCCCCAGGCCAGCCCCAGGTCTGCCCACTTCCCCTGGGGCCCCCACACAGCTCATACAGTAACGCGCTGCTCTGGGCGCCTGGTTCATAATGTCGTCGGTGAAACACGGTGTGTAGTGATGGCACATGTGCTCTTACTGCTGCTAATGAAGGGGCGCATGGCCCTTGCTTGTTTCTGTGGAAGCCAACTTGGGTTCACACAGTGTTTCTGCGTGTCGAGTCGGACTCTGGTTGAACTTCCCAGGTTTACACATCTGAGGCAAAGCGCTTGTGCCTTCACCTGTTGAACAGCCCCTAATTACACAGTCTTAGTAGTCAGAAACAGCCTGACAAGAGTAGCACGGTGGATTATAGCTGCACCCTGTCAAACAGGTGGATGTGATTTGCGTGAGCGCGTGTGTGTGTTCTGTGCTTGACCTTCTCTCTTCAAGTCCTGAGTTGTCCTTCAACGTGTGTATGAATGTGTGTGTTGTTCATGTGCGTGTTTACGCATGTGCCGTGTGTGTGTGGCAGCCAGCCTTGTGCGTGTGTGTGCGTGTGAGCTCGTGTGGCGGGGGCTCTGTCTGCATGACGGCTGCTGTCAGTGGGCTGATGCCTGGGTGGGTCCACCCTTTGCAGGTCACACCAACATCATCAATCTTCCCCCCCAGTGACAGGCATCTACCCCCCTCCCCCCCGCCGTGGGCACAGTGCAGTGTTGTTTTGTAATTAGTCTCTGTTAGATGGCAGGAAACCATCCCTCCATCCCCCATCCCTGCACTCCTCCTGTGCACAGCTGGCTGCTGTGCCCCACATAGCCCATCAAAGATCTTGACCTGCTTTGCTCTGTTTAGACTACTGCTTAGAAGGCAAAAAACGTCTGCCTATCACTGTATGCCCACAGTACCTGTGCCTATGGAAGGGGGATTAATTACATTTGATATATAAACCTGTACCTTCAAGGTATGACTATCACCACTGCGTTGAAGAACAGGGAGAAGGAGAACACACAGGCTCTTCCCTGACCCTCTCCCCTCTTCTCTTGTTGGCTACAGACAGCTCTGCACTGGGCAGCCAAACATGGCAAGGAGGATATGACCACTCTGGTGGCCAATGCAGGGGCTGATGTCAACATCAAGTCTGTGAGTAGACATCTTCTGGGGCTCAAAAGCAGGATCTATTTTACCATATGCACTGGTTAATTAACGGTGTTATCAAAATGGTCTGTCATAGACGAATGCTCACTTAAGAACATTCTGAGAATCACCCTCAAGATAAAATAATTATTATATTCTACACTTTAAGTCACTAATGCTTGCTTTCTCATCTCTTGCAGTATGTGAGTACCTCTCTTTCTCACAACATTTTGGCAAACAGGAAGTGATCTGGTATGTTGAGTTTGTGTCAGTCACCAAGGCCAGTTTGCTTGGACAGTTGTACTAAGGCTGACTGTTGTTTGTGATGATGATGTAATGCATCTTAATTGTTGCTGTGAACCTCCAGCTGTGCAAATGCATTACAACAGCACTCGTTATAGCACGATGCTGTGTGCCTCTAATAAATCATGTCATGTCATGGTAATTGTTTCCCCAAAACACTGTCACAATGTACCAACTTGCTTTACTCCAAACGTGAACAATTTCAGAGAATTACCAGCAAATTATGTTTTTGTCATTACGCTGTGTTGCCATAACCTCTGCTAATTTGTATATTCTCTCTCCTGGTGTTTTACTTGGCTGTGTTTGGTCATGGGAAACTCTAGGCGGTAGGTATTAAAGCACTCAAACACTTTTTCACAGTTGACTCCTGACCTTTAGTCCCAGTGAGGATGTCAGAGGTGACGTGCTTGATGTTCAGAAGTCTTAAGAAGGCAGCCTGCTTTGCCTTAAGTGTGAACAAAGTGTCAGAGCATTGAAGGAAAGCTTGTCTGTCAGTGCTAAACTTCTCCTTGCAAACAAGAGCGTGTCTTCCCAGAGGAACATTCCTGGATGATTAACGGCCCTGCTGTGTTTTTTGTACTACGACAACCCAGAAGGCCTGCAACCTTTCCTTCACCCGTTTTTGTCTTGTAGGGGTACACACCACTGCATATCGCAGCATTGCATGGCCATCGACACATCTTGGACTTGCTCATTCAATCGTATGGTAAATCTTTGTGAAAGTAGCAGTCTTGCATCAGAAGTTTCGCTTTCAAACTCTGCTAGAGCTGCCTGTGTTTTGGAAACCATGTGATATCTCCATTAGGGTGTAGAAGTGTCAGATCATCAGCGCAGATGTTATATCGTTTCCATTGATGGGTAGTTCCTGCTTGTGAATATCTCCCTCCTGCTCTCCAAGGTGCCAAAGAAAACATCAGAGACTACAGCGGCCACCTTGCCTGCTATTATCTGAACATCAGGGGTTCATCAGAGGGGGACAGTCAACTACGTGAGGATCTGTTCTTTTCAATGAACGTTCATAGTTATAGGAATATTTGTTCACAGCATTGTGCTTCAGTTTGCTGCTTTGAAAACTGCCAGGACCACTGGGATCATGTTGTGTCTTCTGAATAATAATATTATTGTCCTCCACGGAACTCTAGATTTTCAGACCTGCCAGGCACCAGAAAGGAGGAACAGGAAGCTGGCGTCGTTGTTCCAGTCTAAGAAGAAGTGGGGTTCTGCGGAGGAGCTGGCTCCTATAGAGGAGGAGAGGTCAGCGTCTCATCAGCTCATGATCCCTGCCTTCAGAACCAGGAAGTTCTCCCGCTAGGGAGGGAACTGGAAACTCTTTTATTAACTCCATCACTCAGTCCCTCACAAGACAGCACACACATGCATGGATACCGATGAAGAAAACGTTTTGTGCTCTTCATTAACGGAGTGATTAAGTTCAGATGAGTTCTGAATTTCTGTAAGTATTATCAACCTGCAGATTGGGCGAGAAAACCAGACCTCTGACAATAAACACAACACCAGGCTTAAGTCTCGATCGTGTCTCTCTCAGCTCTGAAGGCTGGAGGACCATTTTATATAGGGCACAAGAATGTAAACATAGATAGTGACAGTCAGGCAGTAATGACGTTAGAACAGTCTCAGAGAAAGAGATTCCCAGCTCTCCGGCCCATGACCACTCTCAGGGCAGAGAGAGATCATAGGTGGAGCTCTTCCTGTAGTTATCATAAGGGACGTTCACCCAGTACCTTCTCCTGACCCCGAACATCTATTCAACCTGACATATACACACTATCTACTTGTATCGGTACCAAACTCATATGAAAACATACTAACTAGTATCCAATGACTTGTTCTATCGATTAGTGAAAGTTCTATTGATTAGTGAATAACTTAAGTACATAGGAAATCCCAATTTCCTCCACAGTACTCACACACTTGCGCGCACACACACATTCATTGATCATAAATCCAATCCATCCATTTTCCTATAGTTTAGTGGTTCAGAAAGCTGTTTATTAGCTTATTGGTGGTAATATTATGTTTTGGCTTGTGGATATTTTGCACGCTGCTTTAGTCCATAGTTTACTTTTATTTTCAAAGTGACCTGTTTGGCTTCTCCTTCACACTATGTTTATTTAAGATTTAAAGAAGCCAAATTTGATAAGCAGATATTATGACAGATACAGATATTTCAACAATCCTTTAAAAACAAAATCACTGTGTACCAGCCTTTATTTATATCCCATAGTTAAGGCTAATTGCATGCTAATGCTGATGAAAATGGCACTAGAACATGTAAGTCGTCTGTCCATCAATTGGTATGGGATTTTAACCCGTAATAATGGGGTTCATTATTTCTGATTGCATTTATTTGCATATGGAACACAGTTTACAATATTAATTTAAGTGTTGGTTCACTTTATTGCTATTTCATACAAGCTACACTTGTGATTGTTTCCTCAGGCTAAATGTATTGCCTCAATTTTACAGTTTGTTTTAAGCACTATTTATATGCTGAATATATTATGATTAAACCATCATTTGATTTGTAACATGAAATACCTGCAATTTTTTTTTTGTGTTCAACAATTTAGACACAAATTTCTTCAAACAAACTGGATAAAATATTTTTGGAGGTATAGGGAACTAGTTTATAGAATGTGACTATGTTTACATTTACATTTATTTACATTTATGCATTTACCAGTTTTTACTAAACAGGAGTAATCTCACAAGATCACACTTTAACAAGTTCTCAGATCTGCCCAGGTCTGGGTTCTCACACCCGTATTCTTCCCTAGCAACTAAAAAAGAAAAGAAATTAAACTTGTGAAAAAGAAAAGTTTTTTTTTCTCCCTTTCATTGTAATATCCTCACAACTTTTTTAAGCTGCCTTTGATCTAACATCAACCACCTGACTTGTGGGCTGCAGATGGAGTAAATATGAGTCCTGGTTACTCTCCATAAGGCTTTAGACCCTAATTCCAGATTAGTTGAAAAGGGCAGCACTTGCTTTTGGCTCTTGGATATCAGAAGACACGGGGAACAGAGCCAAGTGTTTTTGTGCTTCAATTTTTAAGGGGGGCACTGGGGGATAAGAGGGAGTTTCTGTAATAGATACTTATCTTACTGCCCCCAAGCCCTCAAACAAAGTCCCCCTCTGAAGAGATTATAACCCAGGGAGGGCACATTAACTCTAATCCCATGCTTTGAGGCCTAGCCCCCTCCCCACACACACACACACACATCACCCCCTGGCCCATCTATGTCAACCCTTCTGTTGTGGGGGACTACCTTGTATCTGCTCCATGTATGAGGAGTGCCTGTGGTTACACATTAGGGGGGTCAGGGTGTGTGTGTGTGTGGGGAGGGAGGAGGGGGGACAGTGTTTCAATGGCACGCTAACTCTAATGAAAAGCATTGAGGGGTGCACACTGCTGTGTAACTGATTCCCCTCTCTGAAGAGATTAGGACCTACATTGTTGGTTCGGTTGCTCATTTCCATGAGAGCACAGCTTCCCACCAGCGCCTGCTTGGCATTGTTATTTTGGGTTTGAAACACAGAACCCAATGCCCCTGGCTTCCTTGTAGCCATTGTTTTACAAATAGGCCGAAATGTAGATGTCACGTCACAGATGCCCAACAAGCTCATTAGCCGCTCTCTGTGAGAGCAGAGAGAAAACAGAGCAGAGGGAACTTCTGAAGGATCATTTTAGAGATGTAAACTTTATCATCTCCTAATCATCCACCCATCTTGTTTTATCAAGGGCAATCACACTTTTTTGTATTGTTCTACTGTAAAACGATGTTGTGTTGCTGATGTTTGTTTGTCACAGCTGTCACGTGTGTGTCACTGAAAATAAAATGACAGTTAATCAAAAACGATGGTGAAGCGCTCATAAGGAGGTTGACAACTACAGGAGTAGTCAGCGTATTGGACATATGTGCTGCCTCTCTGACTTCATCATATCTGACCCATCTGAACCATCACATTCGTCTTCAATCAGCATCTATAACAGCTTCATGAACGCTGCTCCTGTGAAATATATCGGTGGAGAGCAGTGCAAGGGTGGGGGCAGGGGGGTACAGGGGTGCAAGAGGTGGGGGGTGGGGGGGCAGCTAGCAGACTGCTTTGCCAGAGCGAGCCCCCCACGGAGCCAGGCAGCTAGATGTCTGTGGCTGACTGGGCATGGCTGGTACTGTTTGGAGCAGGTTGACTAGGGCTGCAGCACCTGGGGGTCCGTGGGCCTGCTGGGCCCACAGGGGTGGTGTGGGCTCGACACAGGGACAGCAGCAGAAGTCCCCCAGCTGTCACACTGCCCGTCACAGGCTAACGAACGCCGCCTGTCAGTCACCCAGCGGAGGGCCGTCAATCAAGGCACACCCAGGAGGGAGCGGAGAGGCGGGCCCCTGCCCAGCCCCTAACAAAGACATACTTACATTTGCAAGCGGTTTCAGCGCCACCACTCTGCAAAAAGAATGATAGAGTGGCCCTGATAAGAGTAATGACAAAGGACAAAGAGTGGAAGGGGGTCAGGAGAGGAGGGTTGATAGCTGAGGGGTGGGAGAGCTTGATAACATTCACACTTTGCTTACATCTCTCCATTTGGGTCTGTCCCAGGGAAATCCCATTACTGGGAAGAATAGGAGCTCTGGGGGGAGACAGATACTTATTTGTTGTCAATTGACTTCTAAATTTCTGTCTTCTTAATGTCCTGGTTTGTGATTTATTATAAAGAATTGTCACCTTGCTAGAAATGTTGGCGACTGTCCTCTATATGTGCATTTGTTCAATCAGAATTGTTTTGTTAAAAGTAAAAGAGACTAATTGGTCCATGTATAACTAAAAAAAATGGCCTTTTCTGTAATTCTCTGGATGTCATCTTATACAGAAACACCATATTTAGATGTCTTCCCAAATGCCAAAAACCAGCATGTTTCAAAACAATCAACAATGTAGGAGTATCTAGTTGGACACAAATAAACTAACAAGTAAAACATGTTTAACTCTCTGGATTTCCTCTCAGCTTTGGTTGTAATGCTCACACCTTTCCTTGAGCTGTTCTAATGACATGCTTAGTCCTTTTGTCAGCTCAGTGGCAATTGATGGTCAGTAACTGAAGTTGCACCTTGACACATTGTAACGGCTGCCTCATTAGGACTCATACTCTTGACTCTACCCATAAATCAAGGGGCTATGTTGAGTAGCAGTTAGAGGATGTAGAATGGGACATGAAGGTTCATATCAAGTGTTCTACTAGACAAACGGCTAGACAGTTTGTCCCCTCTTATCTCCTATTGTATCCTCTGTGGGAAACAGGGAACAGAGATGCTCCTGCTTTTGGTCTTTTTTTTTCCAATAAACAAGAAACATCCTGAATTGAAACAGTCCAAACTCGACCCCTCAGAGCGATACCAACACATACATTGTGGTTGAGCTGCAAAAAAAGAAAAGAGAAGAGGGCCTACGAGTGAGACAAAGGTTGTAGCCCTGAGCTGTTTGTGTTCTGAGATGTACTGAAGGTTTAAGCCTTCTTCTCTTTGCTCTCCAGTCATCACTATTGTACTAGTTGTACAAATTTGCTCTAGGCCCAAAGAACCCCTCCCAGATAGCTTTTACCCTCCATCTCTTTAGTTTTTATCTTTCTCCTTCTACCCCCTGCTCTGTTTCCCTCTATCTCTGTCTATTTCTCTTTACACAAACACACATACACTCTTTCAGTTTACAAACATTTAGAGCTGTGATAATATATATATAAATATATATATATATATATTATTCCGCTTAAATAGCACACATTGTGAAGGTTTCCTGTGTTTTCTATTAAAAACAGAAAAATGTTTGAGAGAACAATGAACATGGAAGAGGGACTGAAATGCAAACAATCTGCTCCTTGTATCAAGTCCTTGCCTCCCCACATTAGCATCTGCTATCTCTAAATTATCATATACATTAGTCAACACCTGTTTCACCTAACCGCTTTTAATTAGTCTCATTGCTGCAACCAAAACAAAACCATCCGACATGTAAGGACACCCTGTTATTGTTCAATCAGAATAAATTAACGAAAAAGTTAGGTGTAGGCTATACGTTACCTTGGGCAGGTACAAGTCTAATTGACACATCAAACATAAAATGCAGCGACACTGATTTACAAAGAACTCGACCTCAAGTTAGCTTTTAAAAAGGCCTAGTTCAACTACTATTTTAGTATTCAGTTGATCACAAAATAATTTGAATCATTTTGTTTTATTAGATATTTAGCCTACCTTTATTAACTGTGGTCAATTTTAAAGCTAAGCCTATGACACATTTACGGTCCTAAATCTAAGATATAAAAGCAACACAAAGTATTAATGACATTACAATTTATTAGCATAACTCGAATTAATTCAGTTGGCTAATTCAATTCACAAACTCCAAATGAAAACAGAAATCCTTACCACCATAAGTGTTGGCCAGACTTTAAAGATTTGCACAGTGCTGTTAATCAAATTCATGTAACTTTCTAATCCCTCTGCTCAACACGTGAAAAGAAAAAAATCGAATTACGTTCTTACTTTACCAAAAACCCATGACGTTTGCTGCAATGCATTAAACTCAGCAACGGAAGCTTGTGTTTCAATGTTAATGAATATCCCCAAAAAATCCCAAATGTTGTTCTTTATCTCTCATTTTTGTAATTTCATTAAACATGGTAAGGGTTTTGCATGAGAGGGCTTGTTCTGAAATGATAATTCAGTGTTGGTGTAAACCATGAGATAAATAAATAAATAAATAGACTGTGGTTCATAAATTGTAAGTGGCTATAATAATGTTAAAATATTGCTTAAAGGATTACAACATAATTTAATTGTGAAAACGAGATCCGAATAGTTTCTACAAACTCCGCGTTCAAAATGGTTGTACTTGCATTTCAAATGAAGTTTCATTATTCTTTGCACTGAAGACCTGTTTGGGATGAGATAAGTATCACGTATTTAGCGCCTTTACGAAACCATTAAATGGAACAGCAGAGCTCTCCTTTGATGGGATTTGCTAGTGAAAGCTAAAGTCTTTTGAACGCCGTTGTCACTCAACAGAGTTTACCCCGCCCATAAATGTTTGTAGAGGTATATTAACTGCTCTTGAACAGAGGCTTGGCATACCAGCTCAGATAGTCGGGATATGAGGATGCCTGCGTCACAAAGCGGATTTGCCAATATGTTCTTGGATAGAAACCTCAGCATACCTGCTGGATACCAGATACCCGTTTTGGGATGCCCACCTGGCATACAACAGCAACAACACCATATTGCAGCATTAACTGGGATGCCCTTATCATACTCAGGACTGCAGGGATACAATTTCATTCCGTACCCACATCATAGACACATCCCGCACACGGTAAGTTGATTTTATCATTATTTTAATACATATCCTATAATGTAATATATTACGCACAACCTGACTCCCTATTTTTATAACTATATTTAAATATATAATCTACTCAAGTTGCCTATGTAATTCGAGTTGGTGAACCCTTAATGACCGATACACGTCATGCGTAATGACGTGTTTAACGCAACGCTGAAAAATTTGATCTAATCGCCAAACTTCTGTTTACAGAATAACGCTTTTGACCTGAAAGCGGCCTCTCCATATCATCCATCTCTTCTCGCTCGAGGAGGACCATTTTCCCCACAATACCGACAAGTAGCCACCGATGACCCCAGCAGAGTTGCCAAGGTGGCCACCCGGGAGAGCACCAGCGCGCTCAAGGCCTGGTTGAACGAGCACCTGAAGAATCCCTACCCCACCAAGGGGGAAAAGATTATGCTCGCCATCGTTACAAAGATGAGCCTCACACAAGTGTCCACGTGGTTTGCCAATGCAAGACGACGACTGAAAAAGGAGAATAGAGTCAGCTGGGCATCCAAGGGAAAGTCGGAGGAGGAGGATGAGGGTGAGACTGAGGACGACGAGGATTCAGTGCGGAAAAATCGCTTGGAAAACGATGAACAAATCGTTTCTCAAACTGTTGGTAACAAGGAGGATATGATACGGGGGAACTCAACGCCAAAGGTTACATGCTTGGTCGACAGTCAGGAATCAAACGATGGGCAAAGTCAAGACAGTGACTGCGCGAATGAGGAGAAAGCCGACCATGAAGACGCAGACCGGACCACCGCTCGCGTGGATAACAAGGAGAGCGGTGCATGCCTCAAACCTAAAATATGGTCTTTGGCAGAGACAGCAACCTCTGAAACTGTAAAAAAGTCAAAGAATAATTCTTGTCACCAGAATAATGGCTCAGAAGTTGGCAAATGGTGGACTGAATGGGCATCCAGGAACGGAATGTATATTCCAGCGTGTTACTCTTCCCGAGACATCCTATAAAAGGAACATTTACAAAAACGTACTTACTCTGCACTTTAACCTTCCAAACCTCAGGGACATAAATCTTTCAGTGATTTTCTGAAGTTCACACGTTTTACTTCGTTAAGTTAGTGTATGTTATGGTATGGCCTGAGACCAAAGACTGTCAAAACATAAACGTTTTTTGTAAATAGGCCTATATGTTTATATGTTTATACTGTGTCATCACCAATCTGTAAATTATAATTTTGTCTCGTGGATAATTATTTTGTTAATAAAATGTCAACGAAAAGTATGTGTCTTTCCTTACTGGAATAGCCTAATACATGACGTTTTCGTTATCAATAGTGATTCTTTTTTTGTTTGAGGACATTTTGGCAGGATTAGCCTACATTTTTTGAAGACTCCTTTTTAAAAGCAATTAAAAAATTAAACAGATGTGTCTCACATGCTGATACAGTTTAAATAGTTAAACTTATTATGAAGTGGTTTCAAATTAATTGGATATAGGCTAAATACGTTGAATGGATATCATTATAATGTGTCATTTAATTCAAGGATATGAATGAAGGAATCACCAATTAATGTAAGATATATAGCCTACTATGACTAATACTGTATAACATAAAAGTTGTTGGGCGGGTAATGTCATTGGTCAAGCAGGGTGATCATTACTTTAATGAGGAACGTCAAACTGACAAGAGGCTGGGGGCATTGGCATCCAAATACAGATAGGAGGAGGTCAAAGCTTCAATGGCATGTGAGGCTCGACATTTCCTCTCACACAGTAGGAAGTAGATAACTTTGTTTGATCTCGGGGGAAATTGCACTATGAGAAAATGCAACAAAATATACAAATAAGAATGAAATATACAATTTTAACAAATTAAGTGGTTTCTGTATAGTAGACTATTGTAGCCCATCAAGCATCAAGTTCCAGGTGAGGTCGATCTCACAAGCAGCTTGAGAGCAGAGGCAGTCAGGAGTGCGATGACATCCTGCCTCTCCCCTACCAAGCACCCACATTTCAATGTAAATTCTCATGAGTAAATGTGTGTCATTGAAGGAGTCAGAGAAGCAGAAATGCAAAGCCCCCCCCCCCCCTACACTCACCATCAACACATTTCCCTGCACACCTTTATAGGTGGGCCAGATGCGAAATCCCAGAGCAAAAAGTCAAGTCAGTGTATTTCAGTGTTAATTTGACAAACGTTTATTATGCTATGTTGAATGCATCATCTGAATTCATATCATATTGAACCCACTTATTATGTAACCTACTAAGAACCCGTCGCATAACGATGACATCATTTATTCTTTGGGATAATGGTGTTCATGAACACTGATAGAACATCAATGTTGTATCAACGCAGCACTAGCTCCCCTTTGTGGACAATCTGAGCAAGTGACAGAAGGTACAGCCCAAACAGCAAATAACGGATTGAAAATGCCTTTTTTAACACACAAATTACCTCTTTACATTCTGTACAAACACTTTAATGCTAAAATTGACAGTCTACTGTAACATCATTTGTAGTTCACATGGACATTTTACAGAAAGTCTAGTGTATAATATATATTTACAAAAACAAAAACATACAAAATAATTTACATTTCACAGGGAATGAATGTTTGGCCACTTAACTGCAGTATTTAGTTTTGAATTATTCTGAGCTACAATTTTTTTAAGTTAAATTCTGTATTACATGTGTTACTGTATGCATAACTCAGGTAGATGAAGCCTTTTGTATCCCAATAATGGATTTTTAGTAGACGGTTCTAAATAGATTGTGTAGAAGTGTTTCTGGCTGAGCTGAGTTTACTGGTCCACGAAGATTGCATTGTACATATGAAATTGAGCTCACATTCGTGGTTCAATAAAACACTGCATATTTTGCTGTGTTTATTTGGTAAAATACATCATCCTGAAATGCAGAGAGGATGGGTTTTATGGCCCATAGCAATGCTAATTGTACGAGACCATTGAGTTCATTTGAGATTCAGGATGAGTGATTATTGTTCCTCTACCAACCTCCTGGGCCACCCAGTATCCCTGCTCAGTTTCCCCAGGCTGTCCAACTTCCTCATTCTCCACAGCCCCTGTCTCTAGTGCTGAAAACTCTCTTTCTGGGCGGCCAGGCTCTTCTGGTGTCACATTTATAAACTCTTCAGCTTCCACGTTTCTTGGGTTATCCTTCTGCATTGGTACAAACACCGAGGTCCATCCACAAAGTCCAAAGAACTTCTAAAATAAAATGCAGAATGTCAGCTATATGTTTCTGATTGGGTTTCTGATGTTTTATCTAAAGTCTGAGTTAAATCTAGTGTCTGAGTTTTTATTTTTAGGAGTCCTTGACACAATGCTTACCTTCACTTTTCCTTTTGTGGGTCCAGATGCTAAAATATGAAAAGGACAGAACATGAATTACAGAAAGAGCCTAGTAACACATCAAAATACTTCAAAATCTTAGAAGGATTACATACCATGTTTCCAAAAGAGAAAGCCAGATAAAACCACCATGGCCAGGATAATGCCAACTATTATAATAGCTATTACCCCCGGGCTAACACGAGAAACTGCTGAGTAAAAGAAACAAAAAACACCCCAAATAAACCAAAAAGGTACAAAACCATAGTACTCAGCATCAGAATGCAGTATCAACAATTCTCAAGTTCTAAAACAGGTCACCACAATACATTATGGTAAGTAGAGCACTTATCTACAGTCAGCACGAGTCAGTGTCAAAAGTATTATTAGATTATATTTGTAATTGACTTACCACAGACGGTGTCAGATTCATTTGTTCCTTCAGTTTCAGTATTTCCTCCACAGCTGGAATGTTGATTTTGGGAGGGGATTTATACATTTAGAGTTTATAGAGAATTTTAAACCACTGGTTGAGCTGTGTTAATGATTACCAATCAAAGAAAGACTCTAATACCAGTTATAATTCTCAGTAGTGAAAGTAAATGTAGTCCATTTAGGCAATGTTGAAATTGAATGGATGTCAAGTGTAATACTCACATTGTGTGTTTCAAACACTCACTCACTGCAGAGGTGTCATTGGAGAATGTGTTTGGTGGGCAGACCTGACACTGGGTGTCTTCCTTGTCAGTACCTGAGAAGAGAAGAAAAGCTTTAGGGAGAACTCTCCTACCCACACAAGGCACAGATATGTGACCAATAATGGCAAGAGCCCTTGTGTCAAAAGGACAGGATATATCGTTTGTTTGTATGCCTTCTGTATGTTGTGTTTGCCAGTTTGTACCTCTGGAAACCACTCCAGATCCTGGCTCACACTTTGTATGGGGCATACAAAGTAAGCAGTCTTTACTGTTGCAGTGGTATCCTGGTTTACATCTGCATTTGACACGGCTTGTCTTGTTGTTGTTACGTGTGAATTCAAAGTATTTATCTGCAACAAGGGAAAAGGGGGTTGTGTTGTAAGAAACTGCCTTGCACTGCAATGTTTGCAGCCAGCTCCTACAAGGATAAGCAGGGGTCCCAATGTCACAAGCTGGTCAATATTATTTTTGAGTTTAATCTTGAGTATAAAGGTCTATTGCACACATTTATTTAAATAGGTAATGTCAGCTCATACTTGGGTCACAGTAAGGTTGTCGTTGGCATATGTCGTCTCTGGTATATGCATCTTGATATTCATTCTCTGGACATGGTTCGCATTGTGCATCTTCGCAAACAGGTGGGCTCAACATTTTGGTGCCTAACAGCAAAAATATTTTTTTGACAACCATCATGCAGACATAAGCATGTCTAGTAATACTTTCTAATTCACATTTTATTAACTGTACTCCATCTCCAAAACCAACCTGGGCCGCACATTTGGCAACAGTTGTCACCATCCTGGTACTGTGTTGCTGGATCACAGGTACTGGTATCACTGGATACTACCTGCTAAACATGACCACATCTCAACGTCTGGAAAGTACCCAGAGCCCCCTATTCAGAAGCCTAACTGAGCACACCAGTTACTTTCACTTTCAGTTCCTCCTGCTTTCGTACGTTCAATAAAGCAAACAAAAAAGCCTAAAATGTCGGGCTTGACTATTCCAAATTAGGCTAATGAAACATGCCCTATCTTGCAAATATGTATATTGTTAGACCAACGCATGGTAGCATTTGAATCGTACATTAAATCAAGCACGATCAAAACAAATTATTCAACGTATTCGCCTTGATTAATGTACTTACCAAGACAGCGCCGAAAAATATCAAAATCCCAAACATCGTTTCAAGCAAGAACTTGACAATTTGACAGGCAACAGCTCGAAGCTACGCTAAATGGAGAAAGGGAAAAGGCAGAATGTTTTAAGTTAAGCATTAGAGGAACTTACTACGCAGAGGGGCGTGGAGACTGAAGGGAAATTCTCACCCTCTCTGTCTCTCTCCCTCTTCCCTTGAATAGAGCAAAATATAAAATCACATGACCCTTTCCTGTCAACGCTGACCTGTCATCCTTGGAGGGAATGTCCAGGAATTTCTCCTGTGAGTAAAGTAGCATGTTGACATCCTATAAGTGAGAAACCCAGTATTTGTGTCATGGGTCCTAGTTTACAAGTGTAAAGTAGATATAAGAATCCTATATTTCTTTAACAATGTGAACACACATTGGCAAGGGCTCACCCATGTCCTGTCCAGGGAAATGCAGAACATAATCTGTTCTGCATGTTTTTGGTAGCCAAACAGCGAAGCTGCGAAGCCAGATAAGTGTTTATATATTTTTTTCTTATTATTATTACATTTACATTTATGCATTTAGCAGACGTTTTTATCCAAAGCGACTTCCAAGAGAGAGCTTTACAAAAGAGCATAGGTCACTGATCATAACGAGGTAGTCCCAAACATTGCAAGCAGCCAAAACATTAAGCATACATTGGGAAAAAACTAAACAAGTGCCAAAGGGAAGATCCATAAGAGCATGCAGTTATACAAGTTACAAATTAAAACAACATGAACCACAAAAAAGTGCAGGACTGTACCTGTAGAAGAACAATCAACAGTAAAATATTACTATATTATTCCTCTCCCATTGGAGTCTATGGCAGCCCCTCGAACCGTATGGTCACTTTTTGTGAAATTTGGCACACTCATTATGGATAGGCCCCTCTTTATTTACACCAAGTTTCATGTCTCCCATTTGAACACTAGCGCCACATTTGGACTTGTGTTTACACACCTAACTTTTGAACCGTATAACCGATTTTCAAAAATGAGGCACCGTTGGATCCCCTGGATCAAAACGAGTTCAAAACACCCTACGACGTCAATTTCCGATTATATAGATTTCCTGCAATTTTGAATTTGAATTAAAAAACAAACTTGTGCATGCACTCTGAAACCTGTTCTGAGGATGTCTAAAACGTTTTCTGGGTAATTTGACTGCTTGGCCACCTCATTGCTGTTTGCGGATACATTTTTAAATTGAGGTTCAGAAAGGAGGGGACCCATGTGAGCACGGGGAGAACATACAAACTCCACCCAGAATGGCCCAGGCAATAGCTCACCTGAGCACTGACATGCTCCAAACAGTAATCAAACCCAGGACCTTCCTGTGTGTCAGCACTGCAAGGCAATTACCCAATAAATGTACCCAATAAATGAAAATTGGCATTGTAGTCATAGGAGTGGCCGAGTAACTTACCTGTACTGAGTGTAGAAAAGTGAAACCTGATATCTTGCAGTGGGTGGTGCTACAGAGACAGGTAAATCTGTTTTCTTCACCTACAGTTCTACATATGACAAAAAAGAAGAACACATAAGTTGTACCTGCTGTTAAAACTCCACACATCTCAGAGTTTTGCATGGACTAGAGGCTCACAGCACCACAGAGATGTTGGTTGGTAAAGGACTAAGGAAAAAGGAGAACGTAAGCCTGAATTTACCACAGGTAAAATATGTTCACATTCTCCACCTTTCACTCTCCTTAGCAGAAAGCTCACAGACACATTTTCTAAACGCACATACTTTGTACATCAGTTCCAAGTATTATTGTCGACCTAGTCTTAGTCGCAGTTTAATTGCTTGGTTGTTCAATGGCAAGTTAGAAATTCTTATAACAACAAATCTCTGTAGCATGTTCAAAGTGTGACATTCCTCTGAGTATTGAACTGACACATATTGTGAATTGAAACCTTGTTGTCTGCTGCTTAAAGAGGAAGTAAGTCAAGAGGAAACCAAACATAGATGTTCCAGGAATAACAACAACATTTTCAAATGCATTGCGCAAGATAAAGATTCCTCTCAACAGATTACATACCTAATCAATGGACCCCTTTCTAAAACATAACAGTTATGATCTCTTAAGCTTTGGTTGCCTCTTTTCAGCTGAGCAATGAGATGCAGCTGATCCTCATGAACAAGGTGAAGAATGGGGAGCTGACCATTGAGGATGCCCTGGACCAGGCCCAAAGGGACAGGGAGCAGCTGCTGCTCAAGCAGCAAAGCCAGTCTGTGGAGGTACTGAATGGAATGTGTTTGATGCTGGATGGCCTTACTTGGAAGCTGACAACAATACAGACTATTACTTGTTAGATTGCTTTCTCTGTAAACCAGTTCTCAGTGACTGGTTGTTTTTCTGCCAAATACAGTAAGGAGGCCTGGGTAGACATTGCCTGTCCCCATTCTTTCTTATTGTTGGTTGTGAGGGAGTGTCATTTGTTTACTCTTAGTGAAAGCATTGCTAGTGTAAGTAAATGTCATTGTCTCGGTTACAGGACCAGGAAGTCTTACAGCACAATTTCAGTGTCCGCCGTCACAACCGCAAGTGGCAAAAGTGTATTCTTCAGGTTCGTTCATCTGAATTATGGACTTGGGTAAAAGTGAAGAACAGTCATAGCCAAGACAATATGTGTTCAGTTTTATGAAATGACCTTAAAGGCAGGATTGTCAAGTTTTGCTAACCTATAAATTTGAGCTAAAAATATCCCACCCCTTTTTCTTGAAAGCCCCTCCTCCAAAACACATGAACTTGCTGCCTGACTACTGCCCAGGAGGTGGTAGACAGACAGACAAGTAAGCCATCCAATCATTGCATTTGGTCTGAATGCTGTCCAATCATTAGCGCCGGTCCGACCCACAGTCCTGGGACGCCCACAGATATCAGATTGATTTCAATTTACTGTGAATCCTTTAGATTTATTAGTTGCAATTAGGATGTGTAGTTTATTTCAGCAAATATGACTAAATGTGCTCCTCAATAATATTGCCTACCATGCCTTTAACCAAGTCCTTCTGTTCAGATTGACTTCAACACTAAGATGGTGTGCTGCATAGAAAAGGGAATCATCAAGCACCAGCTGTCTTTCGAGTGTGTGAAGAGCTGTGAAGACGGAGCAGGAGCCAGGTTCTCCATCTCATTTCGTGGACACCAAGATTACGAGCTTGAGGCCACTTCTCTGTGTGACAAACACAAGGTGAGGGAGAGGAACAGAATGCCGGAAGGTCTCAGGTATTATCCTTTCAGTTTTACAGTATGTCGAGTTGATGCAGCAAGGGTATGTCATTAAGAGGAAACCTTAGGGGTTGTCAAACACAGATAACATTACTTTCTGTAATAAGGAAACATCTATATTTGAACCTCTTTTGTGATATGGTCACAAAATGACGTCACGCACCTTGCTTTTTGCTGAGTTGATTTGCTTAACTTGAACCTACTCCATAATCCCCTCTGTTTATTTTGTTTTTCTGCCCTAGATTGTGCAGTTTGTGAACACCATAATCTACAGAAATATATACATCAATCCAGTAGAGGACACTGTTCAGACCCACGGACAACCTTTAGCACCAAAAAGCATTCGGGAGGGCCAACTTTTGATGCACAGAGGCGGTTTGGCATCATTTAAATGGGTGAAGTATGCATGTTTTGGCTTCTAATAACAGCAACTTACTCTCAATAGTCAAATATCATTGATGACTTTTTGATAACAGTCCCACATGTCTTGGTGAAACTCCCTAGTGTCCAACTAACCTCAACAATAGGGCTGTAGTATGGTATTGAGTCACACGGCCATTGAAAACCATAGGTCCTGTCCTGATCATATTCTGCATGTGTTCAAGATACGAGGCGCAGCTCCGTCCTGGACAGCTGACCCTGGTCCCCACCATCAGACGAGGGGTATCTGATGACAGCGACGTCCCCTCAACTGCACCCTTATCCATCGTCATTCACCTCTCAGACGGAGACACCAGTGTAGAGAAACAACCCAGCTGTGACACCTTCACCCTGATCACCCACAAGAACGAGCACCAGTGAGTTGAGCCGGAAGAACCTGGTACTGAGGGATGTCAAGTTGGGTGTGAAGGCTAAGAGAAGCACAGAGGCGCAGGAACATAGTTATAGAAGTGTTGTATTGGTGGACCTTGTCAGATTTTCTTTAATAGTATTCACTCTGAATGAGTTGGCAGTTTCTTGAAAATTGTTGCACATTTAGATGACATTACAACTTTGATTCAATCGTCTATTAATTGTGTTTTGTGACAGGTAAAATCATATATCTGAAGGGTATGATGTGTGTTAGATATTGTCTGACCACCAATGAGACCAAGTTCCCACAAGGTAAGTTCCCGTAATGACAGTTATGATGATCAATTACAGGTTTCGAGTCCCTGTGAACGAGTGGGTGAAGAGTGCACAGGCTGTACAGACAGAGAGAGATGAATGGGTCCTTGCCATAGACAACCTGTGCTTGGAGTGGAAACGAAAGTCTCTGTCTAAATCCATGAATGAGGACAGGGCGGCCAAACAAGTCTATGACAGTTCTGGTGACACTGACGAAAGGTCAACAGTTAGCGAAGCAGCGAGCAACTTCTCCTCAGATGGGTGTCTGTTGCGATCCGGAGGAGAGAGGGACCAGAGTACACCACTGGCATTGTTTGGAAGGCGTGGCTCTAATACTCCGCAGATATCCGCATCTACTTCTGATGCTCCTAGTCCCAGCTCTACTAACCCTAGCTATGCCTTACCTGTCAGTTCATCCAGCCGCCACACACCTACATCTCCTGTTGATAGTAATGGCCTCGTACCCACCTCTCCTGGGCCGGTCCTGATACCCACCTCTCCTGGGCCGGTCCTGATACCCACCTCTCCTGGGCCAGTCCTGATACCTACCTCTCCTGTCCGACTCCTACCTTCCCGGGAAGCGCCCCCTCCCCCAAACATCCCACTTCCGCCACCACTACCCTCCAACCTTGTATTTAAACCGTCATCCAAGCGAACCAAGGCTTTTCACTGGGATATTGTTAGTTCAGACAAGGTATGTCTACTACAACTTATCACCTCACAGGTTACCTTTACTGTCATGTTATAACAGTAAACCAACATGTTAATGAAATATAATGTTTGATGTTAATGTTAGGGATCAGAATGCTTATTACCAAATGATCAGTTTCACTTCACTCTCACATTTGTTGTAAAACTGTTGGGAATTATTCTGTCCTGTGTCTCTGTAGTTCCCCAACATATAGACTGTAAAGAGGGACTTTTAGACTCATTTTTAACTTTGGGTGATATATGATATTTCCAACAGATTGAAAAATCATTTTGGATCGCAGGAAGGGCTAGCAAGATTGAAATCACCATTTCACGCTTGCATGAGGAATTTGCAACACAAGATCTGGGAAGAATTGGTGGGTTTGAGGCCAGTAACAATCAAGTCCACATCATGCTGAACCAGAAGATTGCACACAACTTCAGTAAGTAGTAACGAATATCAATGTTTTGGTTTATTGTGTGGTTATTGTGTGGAACCACTAGATGACAGTAGTTCACAATAAGGACCAGGAAGCTTGAGTAGCTTTGTCCAAATACATTAAATGTGATCCAAGCTTTAGCATGAACACTAAGCAGACCATAGAACCATTTATAACAATAGAATAACTAATCTAATACGAAACTCTTAACTCTCAAGTAAGAGAACGTTTTCCTTTTCTAGTTTGTAAAGATTCCATGTACCCCTTTTTCAAGAAACAAAACGAAATACAGAATTTATGAGTTCATTCCGTAATATTAGTAACGTTAGCATGTGATTATGCAGTCAGATTATATGAAATATTTAATTATTAGTAAAGAATTTAACATAAAAGTTGAAGATAAAAGGTGTATATGCCCCTGGTTTTAATGCTTTAATAACATGCATGTTTGTACTAATGAAACCTATTAACTGTGCGAGTGGCATTGTCAGTAGAAATTCTTGACTTTAGAATGTTTTGAATTGACATGACTGTGTGTCTGGGGGCAGTAGCTTGTCACTGTGAGAAGTATTGCGGAGATGTGAAACATTTTCACCCATTGGCTTTCCCCTGTTGGCTTTCTGTGAGTTTGTGACTTGAATAGTGGAAGGCATGACCCCAGGGAGAGGGAGCGTTGTCTGCTGAGGTCTCACCAGTCTTAAATGTGACACAGAATCTGTGAAGGGATTCACGTCTCTGATGCCATGCGGAGTTGTAAGAGGGAATCAGTACAAGTGTGCTGGCTGGCGACACAATTAGAATGCACATCAAATGCACATCAAATATGGATGGCTGTGTACCACAGGGGGGGGATGTGTATCGGTCTGCCATAGGACAGAATACACTCAGGTTTACTCCAACCTGACCTGGAAGGTTCGTCTCTGTCAAGAGTGCGCTTGGTGACAATTGCCTGCGGCCATCTCCAGGCTATTCATCTCTCTGCCGCAAGCTTGAGAGAAAGTTAAAGGCTTAGGGAACAAATAAATAGCACACACACACACACACACAAATGCACGCAAGCACAAACACACACACACACTTGAAGGGATTTTTAATTTTTTGCAAGACTTAGGTGTAGAACAGATGAGCTTTGCATGTTAATTTGCAGAAGCCTGGTAAATGTGTGTTGTTTATGCATCCCATCTCTAGCTACTCTGTTTATTCATGCTTTCCTCCTTAGCAAGGAATCAGAATGCATGACAATGTCCAATGGACCCTAAACTAGCGACAGTTCATTTAGGAAATTATAGATTTGTGATCAACCATTCTCATTGATTCTTAGCTCTGTTGAGCTGTCACAGCGCCAAACCTGACACATGTAGACAGATTGATGTCATGTAAAGTACATCCTGTTGCTGGCGGTGGCACGTTCAAGCAGATCAACATGGACGGCTACATCCAGGTGGCAGTATTATGAGATTAAGAGCCTTTCCCCACCGGCAATGAGCTGGTCACCTCTGCAGGCTGGAGCCTCTCTAAGTGTCATTCCAAGGGCTGTGTGACACACGTAGAACACACTGTAGCTAAGTGCAGGAAGACAATCAACACAGGAAGAAAAAGCTGCTGGGTATTGTATTGGCCTTCATTCCTTTAAGTCAACTTAACATTTACATTTAACCAATGCTTTTATCTAAAGCTACATACATGGGCTGTGGGTCTGAATCCACAAGGCATTACACATAGTAGTACAGGGGTATAACCTGCAGGGGGTGTGGAACTGGAACCCACCATAAACACACGTACGCAGTACTTAGTATTGCCGGATGGAATTTACCTCCTTCACCTCCTTGGGCTGTGTAGCATTCCAACATTCATTAAAGTGTGCATGTACAGGTGTAATGCCTTATCACAGTCAACCATCCAGGAGCTATGTACCAGAACCTGTTGAAAACATTAGCATGACTGACTTGTTTGTAGCAGTGCAGTAAATCTGTGCTGTCTACTGCACCTTTGTGAATGGACCTCACGCTCCTCTCTCCTCTCACACAAACATTCTCATTGGAACAGTTTGGGCTGCATTCCACCCTGTAGAGAGAATGTAATATCTGAGATATATATGGGAAACACATTCTTTGCAGATACTAGAGCTTTATATGGAGGGCCCAGACATGGGATCAGTTGCTAACCTTATGTGCTGTTTGATATCTATGTATACACCTTTTATAAGTGAATGTTCAGTGTGGTCACAAAGGCTTCAGTGAAGTCCCAGAACTGGCCCCTGCGCTTCTTTTAAATATGTATCTAATTACTGTAATATAGTTATTTAACATGAGAACCTTTGCATGCTCTTGCAAACTGCCTGCCTAATCAAGGTTTTGAAAAGCACTAATACCGTTTGTCTAATGGACGATGACTGAAAAAATGACTGGCTTCTACACCTGTGGCCATGTGCCCCCTAGTGGGATGTACTCTCTGTCTCCATAACCTCATTTGTCAGGATTAGAACTACCAGACTGTCCAACCACCAATCAGTCCCCTTGTGCAACTGTTTTTCCTGCCCAGGTTGAAAAAAACAGGACATCATTGCAAAATAGCAGCTTTGCTTTTAAACTACTCTGAATCTTTAGAGGACACTAGTACTCTTGACATCTTTTCAAAATCGTGAGAGGAAGTCTAATGTGGTGTTGCTGCATTTTAATATTTGACTTAAAACCTATAGCAGGCCTCAAGGGAGGGAATTATGCCATAGCCGTTTTGTGAAGGATTGATAAATGCACTGGCAAAATTGCTCTAGCCTGTCTGTCAACCCTTTTTTATTTGTTAGTGGATTAGCCTCTGTCAGAACTGAATTCTCAAAATCTGAATGGATGGATGTATTCTTTGGTTTTAGTGTCTGTTATTAGTTTTGTAAACAGACACTTTTTTATCAATGCTACCAACAGAATTGATTCCTTATAGGAAATAATCATTGTGTTTACTGCTTAACTTTGCTTCTCCTTAGAAACAAAACAAAAATACATAGCAAGATGCTTGAATACATTTGTTCACCCTGGTTTTAATTCAGGCTGGCCTATCACCTTTTTTCCACACATGCAAATTCACAAGAGAGGAACTAAAGGGTTTGCAGATGACTGGTAGTTATTTTTTTCATGTATCCTTGAAAAGCCATTCAATCACATCACAAATCCGTCAGTCACAAGAATTCCTTTATTTTTAAAGTGCCACTGCACAGTGTGCTAATGAAAGATCTTTCTCTCGGATCCTGCATACACGGGGTTGTTTGGTATAACAAAAAAAATCACATCTGAGTTGATGAAATGCTAATTATTGCACACCCCAAAGGCGCTTGAGGGTAATTAAGCAAAACTTTTTTGTCTTCAAAATGCTTCTGGAGCTATTTCGTCGCAGGTAAGAGGAGGGGCTGTCAAGAAAAAAAATACTTTCATGTGCCATTGATGGTGTTGATTTTTTTCATTCCTATTGTTCCCATAGACATTTTCCTCAAAAGTTTTCCAGTGCAGCCAGGAGAGCTGAAGGACAAATTGTTAATAGTTAATGAGGACGATGGGGGGCTGTCTGATGAACACATTACATCCCTGAGGAGGTGAGCTGTTTTGTCAAAACCACCTCTCACTCTCACACCTCACTAGCCCACCTTACACACTATCTGCTCTGATATGATGTATGCAGTGTCAAAAACGTCTCCAATTCTTGGTAGAGCTTGTATATATATATATATATATATATATATATATATATATATCTGAATGGAAGAGAAGTAACCAAGCAAAAAAAGTCCAGATTATTAAAAACGAAGGCTCGCCTAACAACAAAGTGTTTGAGTGCCTGGTGCAGGCAGGGCAACCTACGATGCCAAACCAGTCAAGTCACTGTTAGTTCACGTGAGGAAGAGGTGGAAGGGGTGAGAGGGTGCAATCAGTTGTGGTTACAATGTTCTGCTAATACTAAAGAGCAGATGCCAGAACCTTTTACCAGAGCAGCTAACTATTGAAACTTTTATAAGGAGGTATTTGAGGAGATGGACACTATTGAGTTCCCCTCGCACTGAAAGCTGGTAAAATGCCTTTGCAGTCGTATCCTCCGAGCCTTCAGTGGCTGACCTGTACCCGCGTGGAAGATTATATTTATTCTATGAAAACTTAATATATATTTTAATGTGGCATTGCGTAGGCCTGAGGAATACAGTCTTGATAGAACCACTCCCAACAGGTTCTGCAATATTAATGACAGTCGGCTATACTGTAGCTACTCTAGCAGTTACTCCCCTGGTTCATGAAAAAGTGAATGGCTCGGTTTTGACTTAGAGCTAAGTAAAATGACAGTAGTAGGGACCATTTTGGAAGTCTGGGTTCAAACTTAGTGCAAAAAAAATGAATGGCATCAATGGGCCTGAAGCTTCATTGGACCTGACTAAGGCCATCAAAGCTACTTGGCTTTTAATCACTCGCCTTTCTCCAGTCCACTGGAGTTCAGCAAAGTATATTGTACTTCCAAAGGACAGGGAGTCCAATAGGAGACAAATGATAGCATCAGAAACTTTGGCTTCTACTGTCCTACTTTCTCAGTTCTTTTTATACACCACTAGCTCACCTGTTATCTTTTCTAAGCTGGAAGCTAACCTAAAAGATGACCCACCTGGCCCTCTGTCAGGCTCCACTTGGGTTAAAAGTTGTCTTTGTGAATATTCAAAGTTACAAAATACTATGCTCGAGCTCCAAAACCCTGAATGTTAACCATCATGCCAGAACCATGTCTTATGACAAACACATGATACAGATCTCAAGTATGTTCTAAAAAGAGAACCCAATCTAATCTATTCCTTCTGCGTTGTTATAGATATGTACCAACCTTGGATGACGTGGAAATGTACACATCTCATAAGGGACCAGTATCTGATCTGCACATAGTTGACCAATACATGATGGAGGTAAGGCTTTGAGTCACACGCTTACCCATGATACTGTAAACGGGGTTCCAAAACGCTTCTCCAATTATTCCTATAAAGGAGGAACTTTTAGGAAGTCTCTTTGATTCCTTTTAGAATATTTTATTGTTGAATATGATTATCAGCTGAATCTAATCAGATAGACTGCATTTAGTCAGTGGACACTGTTCATTGTTATTACAATGAAACGTGCACTCAAAAAAGGAAAGAAAGAACTGGGGGCCCTGTCAGCTGCAGCACCTCTAGGTAGAGTAGGATCAGTCTACAGTTCTGTATTTGAACATGTGACCAAATGTAGCAGGGTATGTTGGGAGACATGCTGACACCTCCCACCAGGGTGGGGCATCTTGTGTCTTGTGTAGTCGTGCACAGCGCCCCCAGAGTGATGAGTCTCATGTTCACCCAGCATGGTAATCCCTACATGGAGAAACGAGATGTTGCAAAGACAGTTCATGTCGTCTTCTGCAATGGGTAAATCTTGGATGCAAGATGCCGTGGCTTAGGGATTACTGAATACATACATACCAACAGGATCTGTACTATTTAGATTTATTTTGGAACAATTTAGAAGCTAGCTAAATACTGTTTAGTTAAAAAGGTAAATAAAAAAGCATAGTCTCTGCTGGCTCTCTTTATAACAAAGAATGATCCTATCGGGGATGTCTCCAAATATCTGAGTGATTGCTGGGCTCATTGGCTTACCCTAACCCTAATTTCACCTCCACACATCCGTCACACCAAAGGCCCTTTTACTTTTGGGGGAGCCACCTGAGCATGAACGAAACAGTGAGACAAGCCAGAGTGATTTATTAGAGGTTAGCACCCACCTAAAGGTCGACTAGGCAGCTCAGCCAATCGTTTCATCGTGTCAAGCCTTCAGTTTCTCTGCTAAATCAGCCCAGCGATGGCCTCACAGAGTTCTACTGGAAGCAGAGGTAATCTGTGCTTTCAGTGTCACTACAGCCTAGTCTGTAGGAAGGAGCAAGCTCGCCACACTCCATAAACCATGTCCCAGACAGACAGCTTACAAAAATTTGAATGAACACATGGTAATAGGGTTGAATTATGAGTGATTATATTGTAATTGTACTGTGTGTGCTTGTGCTGTATGTGTCTACATCCCCATCCTCTTCAGATATGCAAAATTCCATACCTGAGCACACAGCTGGACCTGCTGCTGACTCTGAGAGAACTTCCCCACAGCATGAAGGACATGCAGCCTGTGAGTTAGCTGATTACTGTATCATAGTGTGACAGATACATTGATTCATGGATTCATGAATGGATGGACAGATGGATGGATAGATGGATGGATGGAAGGGTGGATGGAAGGGTAGATGGAAGGGTAGATGGAAGGGTGAACTGGTGTGTGGATGCATAGATGGATAGAGGACAAGACTGCTGACTAATTAACTAACAGACTGATTGATTTTAATTATATCTGTATAATCATATCGTTTTTATTTGCATCTCATTTGCAAGGTATATAGTATATGTACTGTAATTCACATTGACAACATTGTTAATTTATCTTCGTTAGTAATCAATTGTTGACTGTGGGTATTATGTTCACTGAGGGCCTCATTTACTAACATCGCGACCGCAGCTTAATCTTTGCCTAACCGCAAATAGCGCACGGTGTATTTCCGTATTTTGCATGGTATTTATCAAACCAAATCCTCGTCGGGGCAATCAGCGCCTTACTTCGCCCTTTAGAGTTAATTAGCGCGCCATTAAAAGACGGGAAAAATAGCTATTTTACACCTGAAATGGGCGCGATCCTGTTAGTAAATGAGTCCCTGAGGGACTTAAAACAAACCTAAGCGAAACGTTTTTTTTCCTCCTGTAGTAAAGTGGCAAAAAGTTTGAACAATATTCTATAAATCTCAAAAGCTTTTTACATTAGAAGAAGGGGGAATACATGTTTTAAGTAATTCCACCCATTTCTTGTTGGGTGGTTAAAACTCACAGAAAAAAGGCAAAGTAATTTTTAAGTGCACCCCTTTTAGTTTTAGAGAACGCAGCACTGGTATTTAGGACAGGATGCCATATATTGTAAAGGAACTGCTCGAAATAATTTTCATTTTGAGAACCCTACATTTTGTTCAGTGAAATTGATTGTTTAGTCCTTCTTTTGTCCAGTCCTTCTTACTTTTAGGCTTCAAATGTATGCACTGAATGAACAAGATTTATGATGGGAATAATGATGTTTTCAAAGTCCTTTCCCTTCTTGCCTCATTGTAGTTTACTTTTAGAGGTGTGGAAATAGGTTTGTAGAACAAAGTTCTAGGAACAGGTGGTCTGCCAAAAAGGTAATCTTCAATTCTCAACTGATGCAGCTATCTCAGAATACAATGTGTTGTCTACACAAGGAAGGACTAGGGCTTCCTTCTCGCAGACTAGTTAAGCCTGGAACATTAAGGAGGATTTGCTTGCCATCTGACAGGCAGGGCGCTAGGGTGGAAAATACAGAAGTCACCGCCCAGGGAACCTCTCTCTGCACACTCAAGGTGCGACTTTCCGCCGCTCAGTGCTGCCGGTAGAATTACAAATTTTACTCAGCATTTTGCGCCTTTCTCCTCCTTAGAATATTGTGTTGATGCTTTAAGCCCCTGCTGTTTGCGGCTTAAGTAAGAAATCAAATCTGAACAGCAGCCTCACAGGGCCAGGAGACCCTCAGCCTGAATTCCTTGTAGGCATTTCAGAATGTGTGAACTGTGCAAACTGTGTTCCTGAGAGTAGAAGGATGCCCTGTATGAGGAGCTGATCTGCATATCCATGTGTTTTGAGTCAGTGAGACTGCAGCTTGTCCCACTGGAGGTTGCTGGGAGGCTACTCTTGAACTAGAGCATATGGTTGGCATCCTGTGTCAGACCGTGCTCATTGGACTTAAGTCTCAGATGTTTCCACAGGCCAATAAGATTTAGGACTAGCTCTCTTTATAAAATATGGAGGCTGTATTACAAACACATACAAATAGTTATTCATATTAATTCATAGACATACATTATTGTAACCAATTTTTCAAAATTCAATGTTAGGTTGCAGATTCATATCATTATGATGATTAATGTTGCATTCAAATGAAATACAGTGAAATTCAAACTTGGTCAAGTTTTCAAATGAATTTGGGAAAGATGGAACTTATTTCTACTCAATTCCCAGCTGCCTGCGATATGAAACAAGCAAGTGTGCGGATGGATTAGGGAGAAATGACTTGTTCTGAACCTCTGTGTTTGTCTTTCAGCTGATTAACCAGAAGATCCAAATGTGCATGCAGCTGCTGAGCTCCAGGTCATTTGTTTCCGTGCTGGAGTACCTCCTCGCCATTGGCAATTACCTGAACGAGAACGCGGGGAAGGGAAAGGCCAAGGGATTCCGCCTCTCGTCCTTAACTAAAGTAGGCTCCTCTGCTGTTATCTGACCTTTGATGGAGTGTGTAGCCGCTGGGCTAATAAGATGTCTCATTGACATACACAACGGGACTTCTCTTCCTCCTCCATTCCATTTTGTTAGCATCCATCCTTAGCGGTCAGCTGAGTCCACTCAGGTCATTCCCCTGGTGTGTCTGACACACAGGTTATTGCATCACCGCCTGGCTACACATGTGAAATGGAAATTCTCGCCAGGGCTGGCCCATCGGTGGCCCCATGCCTGGGAGGTGAGCCAACTCTGGCAGGCACAGTCATCAATTCTACCTCACTGGACACTATCAAATTTTGGAATGTTTTCAGACACCTCGTTGAATAAGATTCACTGTCTTGAATACATTGTTTTAAATGCACTGTTTTGTACTTTAGACTTTCATGCCATCTCAAAGCAGCTGGTACTTTGTGCTGTGCAAGAGAACATTACAGATAGACTGAGACCTCCACCAAATTAATTGCTGAATGTTGGTGAAAGAGAAGAACTGTAGAGGTTTTCTTCTCTTGCATCTGTGTTATTCTACTCAGGCAATACTTGGTGCATATTTTGCAGTATCGTCCTTGGGGATTGGCCTCGACCTCAAATTGGTAAATAGCATAACCTAGAAAAGACTATAAACTCCTGTCACTGGATTAGGCCACTTCCCTAGCAGCTGCATTTCATGTTAAAAAGCCTCCAGCAAATGTGAAGCATAGCTTTGCATTTTAAGCTATATCATTACCATCGCATGGTAATGATATATATGGACAAATTTTTTCACTCATTTTCTAATATCCATTCCAACACAGTTAAATCCCACCAGTGCTAACAAGTGTATTGTTAGCTCTTGCTCTATGTCTCATGTACACACACATGCAAGAAACCATACACATCCAAGGGGCTTAAGACATCAATTAATCCAAAGGTCAAGGAAAAATGTAGAAACTGTTGATGTTATATTGTACTCTCACAGAGTGAAAAACTGGGTTTGTTTGTTGGGATTCAATTCTTTTGGTGTAATGGCCTTGCACTCGTCCAAGCTGGAAAAATTCATGCATTTTTCTCTAGCACTTATCCAAGGTCTTGTGCTTGGTTGGAAAGACATCAAGCCTTTTCAAAACCTCAGGTGTACCTCGCAGGGGTTGACCCTACAACTTTCTCCTCTCCAAACCCAAGCATCTACCAGTAGGCCTAAAGGAAATCTTTGCGACTTTCAAAGTCTTAGGCTTAATCATGAGTGTGGTTCCAAACCTGGTCTAGTGCACACCTGAGTGGACAGGGCCCTCAGTCACGCTTGTTTTTAAGTGCTGTTTTCTCCCCAGCTCTCCCAACTGCGTGGGAAAGAGAAGAAGTTCACCTTGCTGCATGCCCTTGTGGAGCAGCTCATGTTGCAGGCACCCGGCTTGGCAACCTTTTTCCAAGAGTTGACAGAATTTGATACTGTCCCAGGAGGTATTAGCTAATCAAGATTTGATCAAAGGCTGAAAATTGGTAGCTTTCAATTGGAACAGTTTTGTGGAACCATTCATTGTGTTTCTTTGTTCTTTGCACAGCATCTATTAAAGGCCTCACCGCAGAAGTGGATGGTAAGTCTATCAGTCTTGCTATCATGTTCAGAAGTGTTGCTGCCAACAGTACTGATACATTTCATTATCTTGCAGTGCAAAAGGCATTTGGAAAGTGAGATGCTTTTTATAGATTAACACCAGCTATAATAAAGTGATCACAAAATTAGATTAATAGCTTGTTGAATGATTTGTTTAGTTGGCATCCATTCAATATGTGCTATGCCTGAATATGTTCGAGATTTAGAAGCAGTTATGAGATATCCCTCTTACCTGAATTAGACAGTAGACACACAATTTCAAGACTGACCAAATATGTCACCTTCCAGTTGTAAAGAATGAGCTACAGAAGGCCATTCAATACAGGAAAGGTTACAAGAAGAGAAACTCAGGAGAGCAACACGTCAAGTTCTCTAAAGACCTGAAGGTGAAACAACCTGGGCTATTTTCAATTGTATTCTACATTCTAACCCTATTTTCAAATGCTGATTGACCTTCAACATAGTTATTTTCACTGTACATTTCTGTAACAAGGTTCAGCTGTTGGTAGCAATGACCCCCTGTTTTGCCAGACAAGTATAGCTTCTGCAACACTTGATGTTGAATCCTACTAAATAACCAAGCGTACCAGTAACATTCATTACCCTTTTTTCCCCCATGCCAGATGGCAATTGAGAAGCACAAAACAGATCTCTCTCTGTTGACAAAAAGATGTGAAGAGATGAAGAAACTCTACACTGACATATTGGTAATCCCTGAGTTATTATTTCAATATCTTTGTTGTGCAGCTTGCAAGATGGATGTTTTTCAGTGCCTTGGTCCAGACTTTTCTTTTCAGTAGTTTTTCATCTTATCTCCCCACTGTAGAGTAGTGGAGGAGGATGTATGGTATATTTCATAAAATGTTGTCCTCAAGGTCACCTACCCTTGTTTCAAAATGCTTGTATTCCACTAATTCAAACGCTTTCTTCAGTGGCAGACAGACTTGAAATTTATCGACACACTTTATACACACATATGTTTACACTTATGAAAGAGTATTTTTGCATTCAAATGGAATTCAAAAAAAAATTAACATATATCAGGGTCACGTAGCTGATCAAACAGACGAATATTGTAGAGGAAAAACTTACGTCCAAATATGAGATTGTATCATCACAGTTTGCCTGGCTTTGCTGAGTTTTAGAAACCTGAAAAGGTGGGAGTTGAGCCTCAAGCAAGGTGCAAAATTGTGTTACAGTGGCTCCACTATTACATTCCTCCCCTCCCTCTAAACTTTCTATCACACAGACAACCACACTTGCGCACACACACCAATAAAATGTGCCTGAAGCAGCCGGAGCCAGCACAGCAGAGAGAAAGAGAGGACTAAACCTTGTATATCTGACATGATCAGAACCTTCCCTGTGTTCCTGGGAAGAAAAGTGCAACAGTCAGACAGGCAGCCAAAACACTGACACTTGGTTAACAAACAGAACCTCCATCATGCAAAGTTAATTTTTTTATCTTAAGAGTATTGACTGCTGAACAGTGTGACAAACGTTGGCACAGAGGTGGTGTCTGTATTAGTAACTGTCTGTATTAGTAACTGTAATTGTAACTATCTGTATTAGTAACTATCTGTATTAGTAACTATTTGTATTAGTAACTCTGTATTAGTAACTGTCTGTGTTAGTAGTTCAGATTAGTGGTGATGTGACTATTGACATCATTGTTGGGATGGCATTCAGAGGTACAAGTCAGCCTTGTTTAAAAGATACATGATCATGCAGTCTGTCAGTTCATTAGGACAAATGAGGTTTGGATGTAGGGTCATGCATTCAAGGCAGACATCAGTTAACCTCATACATCGGTCTAATTTGTTAATTACTGTGGGCAGGCATGTATAAAACATTATCACAATTTCAGAAAGTATGCTTTATAAAATTGAACATATCACTGGAGACTCATATCCACATATATCTACATGTTGTATTTGTTCTTTCCTTAAGGTTAAATTTGGTGAGTCACTGGATCAAGACTCCCAGGAGTTCTTTGGCTTGGTGTGCCAATTCATCAGTGACTTCAAGAGGACACATGCTCAAATGATATAAATTCTTCTTGGTATTGTTAGAGGCTATGCTGTTGTTTTTGTTGTTGCTGTTGTTGTTAACCGTGTCCTTCAAGGTTGACTTTATACGAATGCTACGTGATTTTACAAATCAGAAATATTGGCCTGTTAGATGTGATGTAAGAAAGGGAGATATCCCCATTCAATAAGCATGGGAGTAAACCTTCAATGCATTGTGATGAAACGTACTGAATGACTGGTGAATGACCTGGTCTTTTTAGTATGTTTAGGGAGTGAAGCCCCATGTGGTCCCTCCAGTCTTGAACAGTGATGCGCTAAGGCCTGTCACGTGCTCTCTGCCCTTAAGAACTGTTTATCTGTTCGTGCCCTGCAGTCTTTATAAAACATTCTCTTAGCTAAAACATAATGAACTCAAACCAAGATACCAATATTCATTGCTGGTACAGCAAACTGTTACACCACAATTACAGCACAATTAACTAAAACAATTTACTAGGTGAAATATTGTGATTGTAGTGTTTTTTTCAATGCTACATCTTAATGCAATACATTTTCTATGCATAGGCATTAGTTGATTCTAGTGATGCCCCATGGCCTGTTGTGGTTTTGTGTTGTGTTCTGAACATCCCTGTTTGTCAATTAAGTATTTGGATTCAACGTCCTTCATGTTCCTTTAGCATTTTAGCACAAATGCAGGTTTAGCTGCCAGCTGTGTTTAATACCAGCAGCTATCTGGACTTGGGGAATACCTTCTCAGTGAAAATCAATTTGGTAAATGTGTCAGTTAAACTCTCCTGTGTTTGATTATTTTATCTTACAGGTACAGTGTGTGATTTTTGGACCGACTGATTATTTGTCGTCTACAATGTAGAACAAATCGATGATAACAGATTTCAAGAATAATTGAGTTAATCTTGCAAAATGTTTATGAACACTATGGATATGCCAGAGCTAGCTATTGTCCACAGCTGTCTGCTGGCATAGGAACAAAACAACAAATAACATTCCTGAAGCCAGCTGAAAAAGATCCATTTGAGTTAACATTTACTCCAAACATGCAGGCGCTCTATCTAGCCTTGTTTAGGGACACCATTTCTATTCCAAGAGTGCAGGAACGTCTCCAAGACTCTCTGATTCAGGGGAACATCTGTGCTATCTGCCATCTGTGATATCTTTCCTTTATGCTCAAAACCATTCTTTAAATGGAGTTGGGGTGAAATGGGTAGTCTTTGTAACTTTCCATGTCTCAGGGTTTTTCTATGTCTGTGTGACATTTTAATCATGGCAATTGTTCAGCAGTGACTGAAGAAGATATGTTATTTGTTGAAAATGTAGTTGTTGTTTTGTTTTTTTTTACATCAGGAGTACTTAAAAAGAGCAAATAACTTCAGTTATAGAAACATTGCTAAAGATTGTAAGAGAGTACAATCACCCTGGATGCCATGCTGGGTGATTCACACAGTATACTTCAAAAATAAACATTCTGTTTAGAATATATCTTAAAAAATTGTAGGATACTTAGAAAAGAATGGACAACATAATAATAAAGAAATGAAAGACAATTAATTTAATAAAATGTGACCTTGACAAGATGACTTGTACCTCTCATTACATCTCATCATTTGTCTGCAATTTTCTTTTGTTTGTTGCACCTGAAGATATGTGGTGACTAATACGATCAAATCAAAAGCAAAGTTCTTCTTTATTGTATGTATAATTGTCAATGTGCTAAGATAATGTGATTTCAAGTACTATTGATTTATTTTAATTTGCTTGAATCTTGGTGAATTCTTGTTAGCATCCTTTCATTTCACATTTCCGATCCATGAACTGAAAACACAGTGTTGCCAGGAGAGATGATTCAGATGCTCTCTACATAACAGATGTATCACTCCATGACATAAAAATGTCAACCAATTCAACCAAAAAGAAAATACAACAGCTGAATGTAGTCTCGGCTGTTAAGGGACTCATGTTCTTGTTTCAAGTTAACAGTTTCTTTTTTCAATTCAATATGAGAAAACAGTTTTTAGACCAAAAAAATCTAACTTTCTTGATATGATTCTACCTCCCTTAATGGTGACAGGGTGTACTGTATTAGCAGTTAACCATGCTCACAGTCTCAACCTAATGTACTACAGTAGCAATAAAACACCTTTAGAATGACAAAAATCTAGTGAAAAGTAAAACCCAACTTGTTGGAAAGAATTTGATGGTTGCTTTTCTGGGCAGATTATGCAAGAAGAGACAAGATGACAAGTGCTTTTTAAGGGACTCTTTGGGTTTCAATGTTGTTTTAATCTCCAAAAGTATTTTTGACATTTCCTGGACCTAATTAAAAATATATATTTTCAGAGAAAAAAAGACTGTATAGGGCAACACTGTATATGTAACTGGTTGTGAATACCTATTGTAACAACATGTAGTTACATAAGAACTGCTAGAGAAAATTCACTTACCCCTAACACCTTTCCTTCCTATGCTTTATTACTCTTTGTAAAAAGACGCAACCTGGGAAGCCTGAAACCGCCTCCCACAAAACCTATACCCCCTACCTTTACAGTAATACCATGCAATTATATAGCAATTCCTACAATGTTGCTATGTATGTTATGTGACTTGTATTATAATCTGGAAGAAAAAAAATCTCACCTTTGCCACAAGTCTGCCTGAAGTTATCTTAAAACTCAGTTGATATCGACACTATCCTTTTTTAGGATCTGCTGAATACATGCTACTGCAGCAGTTTCACAGCAACTCTTTACAGCATGCCGGGACTCACATTCTAAAGACACACCCTTATTGTAGGCTGCCTTACATTGCTTACTTGGTGTTAAGTTTTTTTTTCAGTCTTACAATGACATTCTACTACCTTAACCAAATGTCATTTTGAGGATAAGATAAATGGGATAAGATAAAGCTGGTATAGGAGATATAGCTTTGGGATAGTGATTGAATGGAGTATTGGAGTTCAAGCTTTATGCCAATGATTAATTAGTTTTTCAAACATCTATAACCCTGCCTGCACAAATAACAAGTACACGGATGGATGTTTGGGTGAATTCCATTAATTGTATTGACCATCAGCTCTGAGAATCATGTTTCCAACAATTGTATTGACTGTCAGCTCTGAGACATCATATTTCGATGGAAACATCGATAAAACTGCCATTAGATATTATTTTTTTTATAGGTCTACAGTAGGCTATAGTTAACTGAAGATGGCATAGTTCAATGACTGTGACGATATAATATCACCGTCTTCAGATCCCTTGTTAAACTGCTCGGAAACAGCCAGATATGTTGTAAAGACGTTCCATTAGGCTACTTACACAAGTGTGTTTTATAGTTTGATTTAATAATTTAGCTGTAGGCTATTCTGTTCAAAGTAAATTATTGAACGTATACTTTGGGTTTGTCATACTATATTAAGTTGTATAAAATACAATACATTTAACACTGAAATATGATCTAATGCTGTTTAATGATGTCAAAATCATGGTGCACTAAGTGGACAAACAAGCCGCACGCATTACGTAGCACATCACCGCGTATAGTAGGCTACTCAGTCGTGTGCGTAATGAGTCGCAGAGCATGGGCTTCAAACCGGTCGGAGATAGTTACGTTTTTTATTTCAGACTAAAACGCGCTTTCATTTCTGCGTTTTCCCTTTTTTCAAAAGTAATTAAAATGTGGCAAAGACAAAATCATTGGTCGGATCACCTCTTACACCAACTGTCATCGTTTAAAGATAAAGATTTAGAAAATAAATTATATATGTTTTCATCCGATGTAGCAAACTGCTGGATCCAGTGAGAACATTTCACAGCGTCAGAGGCGTCTGCGACTGAGGGCTAGTGGATACTCGCAACTTGATACAGAGCATCTTTAAGATGGGGTTGTTAATCAAGGCAATGCTAAACTCTCTTGTCCTACTGCTCAGTTGGGCTATGATACCGGAATTTGTGGGAGCACAGAATGACACCGAACCAATTGTCCTAGAGGGCAAGTGTCTTGTGGTTTGCGACTCAAATCCGACTATGGATTGGAAGGGTTCGTCTTCTCCACTCGGTATCTCTGTGCGCGCAGCGAACTCCAAGGTGGCTTTCTCTGCAGTTCGGAGCAACAACCATGAACCATCGGAGATGAGCAATAAAACAAGAATCATATACTTTGATCAAGTAAGACGATTACTCAATTTATTAAACAACAAAACAGAACGTTCATTTTGCCCACACTTTTTTTGTAAGAATACTTTCTTGACATTTCAAACTTCCGTTAAGCTATTATTACCCTATTGCCATTCAACATTTTACGCTTCATTTACATCAGCAGAGACAATTCTCCTGCTTCAGGTTATTCATTTTAAAATAATGGCGCTGTACTGAGACTGTGATCAGTGTTGACCCGAAAAAGACTGAAAAAAAAATTGAATCTAAAAATGCATATGTGCTTCTTTTCCAGATTCTTGTGAATATAGGCAACTACTTCACACTGGAATCAGTATTTCTGTCACCTAGAAAAGGAATCTACAGTTTCAACTTTCATGTTATCAAAGTGTACCAGAGCCAGACCATTCAGGTATGACTAACCTTTCTGACACATCTATTAAAATGTAGTTTCTGTAATTTGATTTCGTCACAAGTAATATAGTTTTTCTTGGAAAGCCTACATTTTCTTATAGGTCCTGTGACAGTATGCACTCTGTAATTGTTTGAAATTCTGTGTGTGGCTCTTTGTTTCAACTGTCACTGTCATTTCAAGTCTTCAGATGCAAACCGTTGTTCTCAATGTCCTACATGACATGCATACTCCTCTAGAATACTAGGAGCATTGGAAAGTATTTGCTTTCAAGTCATTCAGTATTTGCATCCTGTCACATATCTAACTAAAATAGGAAATGAACGATCCTTCTCTTGTCATTAAATCGTGCTTGAGTTGAAAGCTGTCTTGCTTGTATCCTGCAGGTGAACTTAATGTTGAATGGGAAACCTGTCATCTCAGCCTTCGCCGGTGACAAAGACGTGACACGGGAGGCTGCCACCAATGGAGTCCTGCTCTATCTGGATAAAGAGGACAAGGTTTACCTTAAACTGGAGAAAGGAAACCTGGTTGGGGGTTGGCAGTATTCTACTTTTTCTGGTTTTCTTGTATTTCCTCTGTAAAAGAAGAACTTCTCAAAGTGTTTTGTTTAATCAAAACTTTCCTTCATCATTTGGATTTAGACAAACAGATGGAAATGTTGGATGGCCATGGATAAAGGCGTGAATAGTATTTTTGAAAGCTTTGACATTTGCTGGGTTATTTTACAGATGCAATACTCTTTTTGTTTCTGACACTATACCATTCTATACATTTTAATGAGGAACACCATTGTTTCACAACAAGATCTTCAAATGCCAAATGCCCATAATGTGAGCATTGCATATTTGCATTGCAAGTTTTGTCAAACGTTTTAAGTCACCATGGCTCGCATACGACCTCTTTTGGTTTTGGATTTGTTTTTTTAGGGAGTGTGACATACGGGTTTCAGTCTCAAGAAGAAACTGTGATCCAATGTGCAATAGCAAGCCCAAGAGTGAGATAACCCCGCTCTATCTACCAGTCACACACTGGATCTAATAAGCTGGGTTTCAGTGGCAGAGTCTGTTCTCAAGGGTCATCCTCTACAATCAATACACAAATAGTTTGCTAATTCCTGTGGTGGACTGGAGGTTAGAAACCTCAGTACAAACAGGATGTCCTGCAAAGCGCTACCAGCAGGTCAATGCAATGATTAACCTACTATTAAGCAATCTGGCAATTGACTAGGACACCTAATTGGACTCACCCTGAAAGCTTCAGCAACACATGAACGCAGGATAGCTTTGGTAAAAGCCTTTTTGAGTTCTTAGACTGTAGATAAAGAAGCAAACATTGCAAAGATTAACCAGCCTGGACCATCCTCAGTCATTAGTGATGTCAAAGCAGAATGCTGCTGACTACATAGGCCTGCACTGCAAGTGCAAAATAAGTGGACGTTTCATACTCCAAATATTGGCCCTTCTGATTCCGAGGCCTCCTCATGAAATCTTAACTATGTAGGAATACTATTAAAACTTGGTTTGATACACGCTTGTTAATTTATTGTTCATATTCATCAATTTAGACCTAAACAGTGTGGTTGTGCATTGAACTACTTTGACTGCCTATATACATTTGTGTTGTGTGCTTAGTTTGATGTGAAACATTACCTGTAGCATCTGCAAGTCGATAGACAGTATGTTATTTTAATGTCATTGTTTAGAGACAGTGAGTGCATACATGTGCAGTATTTTCAGACTAATTCAGAAAGATTGGAAGAATGAGCCACAAACAGATTTTGCTGTATGCCACCAATAGATTAGTTTAGCAGATTATGGCATTGATTTGATCTTTAAAGTTTTTTTATAACATTTGTTATTGTTTTTTCCCTCAACGGTTTTCAAGTGCTGCTATATTTTTGGGGATTTTGACATTCAGGCATCATAAAGAGCGAGTTTGATTAATAACAGTTATCCAGCTGAGTAGCCACACACCACAGTATGTTTGATCATACTGAATGTTTTACTGCTGATGCCAATGGAGTCTGGAACAAGGAGGCCTGGAACATGTTCTGCATTATTAAAACAGATTATCATCGTGGAGTAAGAGGACTGAGAAGGACAAATCCTTCAAATGACTGCAAGGAATAATGTAAATATAAAAAATGACATGTTTACAGGTGTCTGTTGTGGCTTCTATGGTGTGGATCATTCAACCACATTTGACTGCTTTACTTGATTCGTCATTGCAGTGTTTGATTCATGATGACTTGCTCCGTCACTGTAGCCTAACATTTGAAATTTTAAAATCACTTGTACTGTAGAATTTAAGAGTGAAGGCTGTGAATGAGTGAGGACTGTTTGTGAGAACTGTTCAAATCACTGGATGGTTGTTAGGAAATAAAAGAAAATCACATGGTTTTTATATCCATAAAGTTGACCACCACTGTAATTACTAATCATGGCAACACTTTACATTATGGTTACATTGACTAATGTGTAACTACATAGTTATTGCATTGTGAAAAATTATTGTAGGGACAGGTCATAGGATTTGTCAATTTTCCATGAATTTAAATGATACCCAGTCTTAGCTATATAGGTTATTACAAACATGTAAGAAGGTACAATTTGGGGCAGAGGTGTAAGGGCTAAGTGGATGTTTTGAAGGTTGTGTCACCAAAACAAGATCTCTGTTAACAACCATGCACTCCTGGAAGGCCCAACCTCCCCCATTCCAAGTTTCAGTTGGTTAATAATTTGTAGCACTAAACCGCAATGAAGTGTAACTACATATAAACTTGTTATGTTCCTATGTAACTATGGAAAAAGTTATTGCTATCTAATTACATGGTAGGTTATGTAACCTTACTGTAAAGTGTTGCCCGAATAAGTTTTGGGAAATAAATGTATGGACCTACTTCATGTAACTTAAAATAATCAAATGGCCAGTGTAACTTTATAATAGGATGATATGTGGCATGTATTACCATGTTCATTAAAAAAAGAAGAAAAAAAGCAAACTACATTTACTATGGTGGTACAATTTTATATTAGTAAATCCAACCAGCGTTGAGTAAATTAAGGATTTTTTCACCACAAAATAATAATCTATTGGTCCAGATGTGCATTTGAATAAATGGATGAATTGTTGTTGGAGGGCCTTTTATCAGGCAAACTGAATTTCTGTCCAATTAAATCTGAGGTATATACAGTGTATGCTGAATCCCTCTCCTTGTTTATTTAATGTGTTAAACACATATATAGGTCTATATAAAGAAAACTGCTTCTTAACAGCAAAGACAGGGATTTATTGCAGATTTTTGAAGAAAGACTAAATATACTTTTTGCCAGTCTTGCACGTTATTCAAACTGAAGTATATTAAAAACTGGTCTCATGACTTGACACTATAACTTTAAGATGTTGAAGCCGACAGTCTCATATTCACATTTCAACATTGTTAAAGACAAAATAAATCTCTCAGTGCAAGTCTGAACTCGATCTTGAATGTTAGATCCTTGAAATCTACAGTGCCCTCCAAAAGTATTGGAACAATGAGGCGAATTCCTTTATTTTTGCTGTAGACTGAAAACATTTGGGCTTGACATCAAATAATGAACGTGAGACCAGAGATCAACGTTTCAGCTTTTATTTCCAGGTATTTACATCAGGATCTGTTGCACAACTAAGAAAATATCACATTTTGTTTGAATCCACCCATTTGTCATGTGATCAAAAGTATTGGAACAGATATACTTAAAACATATTTAAGTGAATAAGACTTAATATTTAGTTGCAAATCCTTTGCTTTCAATAACTGCAGCAAGTCTGTGACCCATTGACGTCACCAAACTTTTGCATTCTTCCTTTTTGATGCTTTCCCAGGCTTTCACTGCAGCCTCTTTCAGTTGTTGTTTGTTTTGTGGGGTTCCTCCCTTCAGTCTCCTCTTAAGCAGGTAAAATGCATGCTCTATAGGGTTTAAGTCTGGAGATTGACTTGGCCAGTCTAATACCTTCCATTTCTTGCCCCTGATGAACTCCTTTGTTGTTTTGGCAGTGTGTTTTGGGTCGTTATCTTGCTGCATGATGAAGGCTCTGCCAATCAGTTTGGTTGCATCTTTCCTTGAATTGGCAGACAAAATGTTTCTGTAGACTTCCGAGTTCATTTTGCTGCTGCCATCATGTGTTACATCCTCAATGAAGATTAATGAGCCCGTCCCAGAAGAAGCCATGCAAGCCCAAGCCATGACATTACCTCCACCGTGTTTCACAGATGAGCTTGTGTGTTTGGGATCATGAGCAGTTCCTTTCTTTCTCCAAACTTTAGCCTTTCCATCACTTTGGTAAAAGTTAATCTTTGTCTCATCAGTCCATAAAACTTTGTCCCAGAATTTTTGAGGTTCATCTCTGTACTTTTTGGCAAATTCCAGCCTGGCCTTCCTATTCTTCTTGCTAATGAGTGGTTTGCATCTTCTGGTGTAGCCCTTGTACTTTTGTTCATGAAGTCTTCTGCGAACAGTAGATAGTGATACCTTCACTCCTGCCATCTGGAGGTTGTTGCTGATCTCACTAACAGTTGTTTTAGGGTCTTTCTTTACAGCTCTCACAATGTTTCTGTCATCAACTGCTGATGTTTTCCTTGGTCTACCTGTTCGACGTCTGTTACTTAGTACACCAGTAGTTTTCTTCTTCTTCAGGACATTCCAAATGGTTGTACTGGCTATGGCCAATGTTTCTGCAATGGCTCTGATTGATTTTCCATCTTCTCTAAGACTCACAATTGCTTGTTTTTCACCCAAAGACAGCGCTCTGGTTTTCATGTTGTTTTCACCTCTGAATACAGTCTGCATAGACAAAACCTATCTTACCCAATCTGAACCTGAGTGTAGACATTCAGTGGTATTTATTGATTGAATAATGTATGTAATAGGACACACCTGGGCAACAAAACACACCTGTCAGTCACATGTTCCAATACTTTTGCTCACGTGACAAATGGGTGGGTTCGAACAAAAAGGTGATATTTTCTAATTTGTGCATCAGATCCTGATGTAAATACCTGGAAATAAAAGCTGAAACGTTGATCTCTGGTTTCACATTCATCGTTTGATGTCAAGCCCAAATGTTTTCAGTCTACAGCAAAAATAAAGGAATTGGCCTCACTGTTCCAATACTTTTGGAGGGCACTGTATGTAATTGTTGTGGTGTGATACATTTCAGTTCATCAAGACCCACGTACAGTTTTGAACCTGGTGACCTTGTCTGTTTATATAGTCAGATGCATATACATTAGAATGTGTTCCATTGCTGTGCAGAGTGTCTGTGTGCTTTGATTGTACCCTGTGGGACGCTGAACTGAATAGTAATTTACAGATAATTCTAACAAACAAAGAAAAGGACAGTCTGTTCGGAAATTCAAATCTATGCTCTTGAGGATTTAAACGTGAAGCAAATTACTTTTCTGAAAGAAAATGAAGTTCAGCTGAGGAAGGATGAAAGGTTTCCTCAAAATCTACTTGCTAGCACATGAGCCATCACATGGGATTTGGGACATTCTTTCAACTGACCACATTCAGTGAGGGTGTCTATATGATACCGAAAGCAGGGTGTCTCACACCAGTGTACAGGGAATGTTGGAGAGGAGTCAGAGTCAGAGTTCAAATGTTTCAAGACAAACAAGGATCATCTTGAAATATTGTTCAGATGTATGTTAAATCATATGGCACTGTTATAGGTCTTTATGTGATCCTTTAGGTGTGATATTTTCTATGTCAGAACCATTAAAGTGAAGTGTTAGGGAGAAGGTGACTGTGCTGACAAGAACGTCTCATCCTTACATTTCCATATTTTAATGTGCTTTGAGCTTGACTGTTGTTTCTTCCGGGACCAGCAATGATCATAAATATCCCCTTCATGGATTGCAGGCATAAGCTCATCTAATGAACGGAGCTAATGAATCCTCACAAACAGGCTTTTATTCTCGTGTTACGATTCTTATTCAGCCAGGGCTTCTTGTGGCGTGAGCATCTCTGGGTGGGAGACGTTGAGCCCTTGGAGGTATTTACTGTGTGCATTCGTATTGGGAAAACTGTTTAATCTCTCTCTCTCTCTCTGGAACATTCTAAAAAGATAATACCATTGAGTTCTTAGAGGGCTTATTCATCATAGTCCGGAAGCTTGTGTAGTTTAGACATAGTCATTTCTGGGTTAACATCTCATTTAAAGAAGATGTGAGGAAGTGTTGAAACTGGATAATTTGATGTTAAAGGTGCATCCGTATGAAATGAAAATTGCATTCAGTCCCATTTGGAGTGGGAAGGCGCTTCACCAGCACGTGTTCAGGATCATGACAGTGGAACAGGAAGGAGCACCATCACAGCAATCCACAAACCCTCTGTGACAAGGAATCTCTGTATTGCTTGCCTTTGAAGGCCAGCTCGATGACAGCAACCTTTTAAGTACTTACCAGGAGTGTGCCAGGGCCTTTGTGGGCAGGGAGTGCTTCCATTTCACCCGCCACCGAAGTGAGGCGGCAACGCCAGCGCCGGGGCACACAGCTGTTGTCATGGTTTCAGCCAGTGCCTAGATAGCGTAAGGATGATGCATGTCTCACTTGACAAACTAAGCACTGATGAAGGCTGTCTTTTTATTTGTTGACACAGAAAAATGTTATTTTTAATATATTCCAAGCCCTTGGGGGACGTCCTTCAATCAATGTTTTTATCAGTGTGAATTGGACACAGGATGAATTTGGGAAGGCAGTAGTGTAACTTGAAAGAGAACTGGCTTCCTGCATCTATTTTAATCATAGCTGTCTTTAATGGTAATATCCCTTATGGTCCATGCATTGACAGCTGATCTTCCAAAAACACTTTATTTCAATAGAATGGCTTGTTTGTGCCCTGTTCTAGTTTCCTCGTCAGATAACTCTCATTAGCTCTGCAGTACATGCTCTTTAATGCAACTACATAATGCATTCCTGAGTTCAATCAAGTCAACTATTTCACAAAGGTCATAAAATAATAATATGCTTGCTTCATGATAATCAAATAAACATAGGCATTCATAAGTTTGGCATTATTAGCCAAAAGTGAGTCAGACATTAAGCGCCTATTGTGTGGAAAACAGTTTCTAAAACATAAAATTTGATATATGCAAAATTATTATATTTCTGCAGTGCACACCACTACAATAGAGAAGTACTGTATGTAAATAAGCTAGTTAACGGCATGGCTGGTTACTGGGTCTAGGGATTTCAAAGCCATGTGTGCATGCAGTGCAATCTCTCAGAACACCTCTGTGACTGCAGCAGTCTGGCTCTGATTTTAGAATGGCAATGAAAGACTGATTTGGCCTCAGTGGCCCAATGACTGACAAGGCTGGAGTGACTGAAACACACAGAGTATGTGATCATCTTTCAGTCTGTACATTTCACACCTTGCCTTTTGCATGCTTCCAGCCATGATGTGACTGGGTGTGCTAGTTTAGCTACTGTTGTTCAATCAAAGTCTATTTGAGGAATGGATGAACTTTCTTGTTTAGGCCATTCTTGTGTGTAACAGGTTTTTGCAGGGGTCTTGTGGTTTCACTTAATGCATGTTAGTACTTTGCTTCATGGATAAACAATTATGTAAATAAACATTGGTACACAGCACCTAATCTCTGCTACCACTGGTGGTAATCTAAATGTTGCAAGATAACACTTTTCAATCAGTATCCTGTCAGAAAACAATGTAAAAGAATATCCATAGAACCATGGTCTGAGGTTGATAACACACGTATTCAAATACAAATCTGTGAGGGTGCATGGGTACAGGGAATTTTTCCTTTCAGTACAAAGAGCTGTGGGTTTGATTCCCGCCACAGGAACCTCATATTTGTCCTGTGTATTTACTATATTACTAAGTAACTAAAAAAAATGTTTTTATTGTTACATAAGGTACACATTTGAATTGGGAAATCCTTACAAGGTGACATCACAAAAAACTGAAAATAAACTCTCTAAAAATCTCTAAAATAAACTTTCATTAATTAGAAAAGTTGTATTGTTCTGCATCCAAAACATTTGTTTTGGATTGCAGCATCAGAGCTTCTCCAAGCTGTGTGTATTTTCAGTGATATGGAACAATGTGGATGCTCCGTTCCATCACCTGTTCAAAGCAACATCTAGAACAACATCTACCAGCCATTTGTCCCAATTAGGCCCTAAACCCGGAGACTATCATGCAGCAATCTTTTGCTCTGCTACATCTGCTTGCTAATTTGCAGCAACATGGAAAATCAGCATGCAGCTTTTTGTAGAGGATGGTGTAATGTTTGAGTGTTGTTGAGTACAAGATTCCATGTTGACATAAATTAATGTGCAGTACAGTATATACACCACTATATCTACCGCATATTGTATACTGTATTTTGCCGACCAAAACTTACATTTTATTAAAACTTTACAGTAACATGCAGACTTTTATGATTGAGAGATGATGTTTGGCATTAGCCATCATTCCCTTCAGCCATCATGTACTTCAGGGTTCATCTGCAGTACACAACTTATTTTGATGATATTAACCACAAATGGCATGCAAAGCTTTTAAGATTCTGTAGCATTTCAGATGGATGCATTTGAGAGCAGGCTGATTTGCATTATGAAAGGTGATGGGCTCTTGGCTAATGGTGATCTGACTGGCAGAATGAAGAGGAGCTCCTATTGTCTCGCTCAGTTTGTGCCAAGAGAGAGAGATTGACAGAGAGAGAGAGATGGAGAAAGAGAGATGGAGAAAGAGAGATGAAGAAAGAGAGAGAGAGAAGGAGAAAAGAGAGATGGAGAAAGAGAGATGAAGAAAGAGGGAGAGATGGAGAAATAGAGAGAGACAAAAGGACTTCTTTTTGACTGACATGGTGGCTCACATAAGATTCAAATCAAAAGTGCATTAGTGGAACTGATGGACAATAAGCATGTTACTTGTGAAGGAGTATGAATATATAAAGTGACTGTCAGCTGGAATAGACGGGACAATACAGCAGAAAGTCTGATTTTGAATGAGGATATCAATTAGCAATAATCCATCTAATGACCTTTCATGATTTATCTGAAGGCAAAAGGGGTTAGAGCTGAGAGGTTATGAAGGGGAGTTGCTTGACCTATCATCTGTATTTCAAATAATCACTTGTGGAGACGAGGCTGGGTTCTGTGTTGCTGCCACCATTATCTAGCATGTGGAACTGTGCTCTTCTGTGTCTGCAAACAAAGCTGTGGGGGTCATGACTAGGCTGAACTCCTACTGGTTGTACATTTTCTCTAAAATGAATCCACATGACATTTTAAAACAGTTGGGAGTTTGTATACCAGCCCATTATCGGATTGCATGGCTTCATTGTCATCAGTCATAATTTTTGGTAAGTTCTACATCACTTTTATGGTTGTTTCTGTTATATCTGATGAGCGGGGGGTCCTTGACATTATGATTTGCTGATTGGTGCTTGAGTGGTATACAGATGCACTTGGAACATTTAGAGCTCTTGTGCAACTTCAATTTATTAGAGTAATCAAACATAAACCATATGCCGTTTTCCTGTGACTCATTTGAACTAATTTGATAAATTATTGAATGAGTAATGCACTTAGAGTAGCAGTTTTCTTACTTTTGTCTATGGTTGCATATAATACCAAAGACTAAGAATCGTTTGCTCTAGCCTCAAGTGGGAGGTAACAAAGCACATATTTGTATACATCATGATGTATGTTGTTTTTCTTTGCTTAACAGTTATCATTTAATATGTGGCAAAGAGTTTCACCATGTTGTTGAAACTGTCTTTGCATAGTTGGCTAAAATCATTGTTTTTTCTATCAATCCAGTTCGAACCTCTCAAGAAACAGGATTCCTGTACAAAATGTGCTTTTCATCGAGTTCAGAAATAATTAAAATAATACCCTCTTCTTCAATCACTTTGCTTTCAAAAGTGCTTCTCAATCATAGTTTTGATTGACTGATGCAAACAGACCTCTTGGCTTATTCCCGCAGCAGGTGCTTTGCACTTCAAAAAACTCTGACTGTATTAAACAAAGTACTTATAAATCAATCGTAATACAGCATTTAATTAAAATGTTCTCAACAAGACATACAGTAGTCTGATTGCATTCAAATTTCACAAACTCAAGAATACATGAGTAATAGTACTTTTAGAATTGAGATAAAACTCAGAATTTCATCAAGTGTTGGATATCAAGGTTTAAATTTGAGCCATCGAATAATTTACCCTTATACAGGTAGTTCAATCAAAGGAAACATTGTTCTCTTTTCTCCTTTCTCTGTCTCAATGTTTGAATTCTGTCCTATTGGTCAAAGGATAACTGTATGCCTTGAGGGGAGACAATCTGGCATGAAAGCTCAACCAAAAAGTGCACTGAACCATTGTTGTCTTACAACAGTGGTATTTCTTCTGTTTTTGTAAAGATGTATACCACTGTGCTGGTCACGTCAGGTTGGACATGGAGTGTGGGTCAAATCCTAAGTAGGTGTGTTCTTGTGAAGAACTCATATGATGATACAAACTTGTTTTTGACAACAAATTGGTGTAACTTTCTATCTATCGTACAGCTATGAGGGTCACATGTTTTAATTCTCATTCTATATACTGAGCCACGACCTGTCTCCTTTTCCCAGTAGCAAGACATTAGAAGGCCTTTACCAGCAGGCACGTCACTCACAATAACACATTCCAGACATTATGTGGTAACTCACTCACCATGGCTAAGGTTTTGCTGCATGAATATCTCACCCCAGTCATGACAGAATCACAGTCTAGAATGTCCTTGGGACAACCATCCGAGGCATTGCCAGAATGTTCTCATAATAGAAATGATGATGCATTTTTAATCAGGGAAATAACTTTGCTCAGTCTTCCACTGTTTCAATCGTGTTTTAGGTTGTGGAATCTATTTCTTGTTTACCCTATTAAATATGCATTACATAGAGAGACTTGCTAAAATATATCACTTGCTATGATGGGATTTCAAATGGTTGGATTATAGTTATCAATCTCATAGTCATAATTTAATTCCTATCTTTTTATCTGAGGGTCAGAATATTGTCACGATACCATGCATACAACATCACTGAATATAACACCAAGGAAACAACCTCATTGGAATCCATTGGCAACACATTTTCCAATCAATATATTGTAATTAGGCTTGGAGAACTGTGCTACACCATTGCTGCTCTCTGAGGCTCAACATGCCCCTACATTAATATGGTGTTTAGCAAGTTAGAGGCAATCGAAAATGTATCCAGTTCATTGTGTTGTTTTTGCCAGAGTTCTCTACAATGTCATTGTCCTTCTACTTGTTAAAGACCCTGCAGCTTCATAGCAATGAAAACCGAAACACTTGCTGATAAGGAACACAACCTGACAATAGTTTTTCATATATATCACACTATAACTGTAAAAGGCAATCAATCAATGCCTAGTGGTTGAAGACTGAAGTATTTAAATGAGATAACTCATTGTACAGTCAAGAGGCTCAGTACACAATTCTCATTCAATTTACTATTTGAAAAATCACAACACATGTTATCAGTGATTAGCACATATTATGTAAATGAATATGACTCAGCACCATGTCACAAAAGAAACAACAGAACAAATGCTGGATGTCCTGCTCTCTGGTCCTGTTCACGCGACTAGTCTGTTAGTTATTGTATATTGGGGAGATTTTTTAGGGTAGATAAAAATGTGTTGGTTTCAAGTGGTGCAGAGATCCTTCATCCAACAGTTTAATTCATATTCTATAGATGAAGTACTGATCAAGATAATAAAGGGAATTGAAAAGCTTTCAAGTAGCTTTCAGTTTATCTTTATGAATGAGTCATATTGACCTGACTGTCCCTATGTTTCTGTCTACTCTCACTGATACATCCATCAAGTGGTTTTCTTGTAATGCTGCAGAAGGAGATTGTAAGTGTAGAAGAGGTTTGGAACTACACTCAAGAACTACAAGATTCAGTTCAATAATCCCTTATTGCAGTGACAGATTCAGAGCAGACTTATGGTCTGTAGTGTAGCCTTGGCCTTAGTTAGTGTTGGTCCCTACGGAAACTATTTGATGGATAATGCTTCACCAACATCTTTTAGTTCTCAGCAGCTTTTCCATAGTCATGAATCTGTTGATGAGGAGGAATAAGGCAGGAAGGAAACCTGCTGTGTGGGGTATAAAAAAGGCTAGGCCAGGAGCAAGCTGTATGGTGACTTGGCAAGAAACACAATCACTGTCCACCAACAATGAAGTCTCCAGAGGAAAAAGAAACATCCCTATTCTGAAGGACTTGGACTTCTCTGCCAAACCTGGAAGATGGTGTCTTTGCAGAAGCAGAGCAGACAGTTCTCCTTTATGTGTGGAACACAGATTAGTAAATATCCTTCTGTGTGTTTGTTCTCTGTAACTGGCTCCCAACCAACTGTTCTGCTTTTTCGGGGTAATGATGTATTTTTCAACCACAACTGTAAAATCAGTGGACTGGAGCTACTAGTTGTTTTTCATCTGGTCAATGAAGGACAGGGAGACAGTCAGGTAATGGGGGTGAAGGCTTATCTCAGTTGCAGTGCAAAGTGGGATTGTTATGATTGACGAGGTTGATGTAAACTGTGACTAAAGATACAACGCAAATTTTTGATCAAATACATCTTCGCCATTGTCTTGTCTTGGATGGCTATTTGAGATATATACAACATTTTTGTATTACCAGTTCACCTGTAAGCATATTATAGCAAGGTTTTAGGGACAGAAATGACAAAGAAACAGCAACAAATTATTATGTGCAGCTCATGGGCATGGTGTTTGAATAAGAATGAATTAATATTTGTGAAAACCCGGGCTTGATTCTGTTGTTTAATTGTTCTACAATAGTATTTCCTCAGCCTCTGTAACCGGAGGTAGTAATCCCATAAGGACTGAACATAGACACGCTGTCTCCACATAAGCTCATTCAATTCTCCCAAGATCTGTCACTGTCTATTGTTTTTATTAGTTTTGGTATATAAAAAAAAAGTAATTTAAAAATTTGAGTCAGATAATTAAAAAGCCTGCTAAATCCACTCCCTGAAGATGATGGAGCCCTCTGCAGTGTCTGCTGCTGTATCACATCACTGAGACTGCAGGCAGAATCAATTTCCAAAGCAAGTAACCTTGTAACTGCCTGATTGAACTCTGGGTATCAATGATATTATCCTGTTTAAATAGCAATAGCGCTTTCAACAGACAACAGTCCTAAAGTAACACTAGTGTTGAGAATGGGGCCATGGTAAGCTTGAAATCATCAGTCATCATCATCGTCTTCAACCGAGTGTTATGCTTCCTTAATGGTATCTACATTATATTATTTTGCTTTATATTTAGCAGCACATTTACGTCAGTAAGAATTAGTTTGACAGATGTATGATGTTGGCCTTCTGAGGACAAAAATTGAACCAATGTGTTGCCCTTGTGCTACTGAACTGGCATAGGCACTATGGATTGTTTATAAATATCATGTACCTTTGTCAAACTGTCAAACATCTAATATCCTTGATAAATGTCATCATGAAAAATGTAAGTTGTTGTTCTGTCAAGACCCATTAGGTCTGCTATCTCACATTCCAAGTCAGTCAATACTGTGTGTCTGCTCCATTAGAATCACTTTAGGAATCATGGTTCACCTTGACACTGGCTGTAGTCATATGTCTTCTTCTGAGAGCAGCCAGTACTCGCTTTCCAGGGAGGGAGTGGTAACAAGGCTGCATTTTCTTTGGAGGAATGCTTTTTCTCGTCAATGTTTCAGTGTCTCTCTGTACCACCCAATATACACTATATCAGCCAGCACAATATGGCAGATGCTATCATCACACTGTTGCTGGTTTGATGAGCCACACTACAACATTACACACTGATCTCTAATGTACTCCATTTGATCATAGACTTTGTCCCCAGAGTGGCAATTTGTATATCTCCAAACGATAGATTACCACACATTTAAAATCAAAGATGAAAACAAGAATTCAATACAGTGACTGCAAAAAGGTCAATAGCAGTGATAGTAACTATGATGAAGGATGATGTTCAGGAGGGTGTATTGTGGCTGAATGGTTCGTTACTTCTTTATTTAGGTAGTTGGTGTTCAAGTGACTCCTCAAAGCCATTGCAAATCCCCATACTAAAGTCAGGCGTTTTTACAATGGCTTAGGAACCACCCACAAGAACCCAGCATCGAAATCTTGACCCTTTATGCATGACTTCACAAAGAGGCTGATTGGTTGTAGGAACGGTGTAAAGTAGTTAAGACTACAGCCATGAAAATCTCTCCATATTAGCATCAACTTAATGGTTATGGTCCATTTCTCATCTGTTTTGAACCAGACATGCTCTTCTCTTTATTAATTTCCTGTGACACGTCTTCACTGAGGCACGTTAGTCTATGAATCACTTTTAAATACTTTTTGTGACTTAAGGATTTTAACAGTTACTGCAGGCTGTGATAAGAATGTTTTGTTCCATGTTGAACTTCTTTATAGAAAACTTGGCAAATCGATTTAACAGAGTAAAGCCTTTTACTCTTCTAGACAACACAGTAAATATTACAACATACATTTTTGCAGTTGTGTCCAATTATTTATTTCACTAAAACGTCTGAGTTGGCCTCTGGTCAGGGCCCAGGAAATGAGTCTGCTGTCTGGGACATTCATCCACCAGGGTTATGTTGATGTGAACACTCATTCAGTAATGAATCATTAACAATTCAAAACGTATTTATTCACATATTCATATTGACCAGTATTTTCATTTGTAAGTTTCAATGCAGTGTGATAACAAGAAGGAGCCTAATTGTAGTTTACTTTTAATTTGGAAAGCACAGTAGTAGCAGTATTCACTCTGTCCAATATGGTTAATATTTAATGCAAATAATCTAGTTAGTAAGATCTCCCCTGTTTCACATATTATACCTGTTAAGGTTTCTACAGTATGTGCTGTGCTCTAATGTGTTCCTCTTTGAGAAAAACATATTCATCATTTTTGAACCATGCAGTGAATGGACAAATTGACCAATTATTTAGAGAAAGTGCATATTCTGCAGAATGCCAGCTCCTAAATGTGCAGAATTGGGCATTGCTGGATGAGCTATCCATATACATTGTAACTTGGCATGCTTTTGTTACTCAAGGGTGATTTAATATTTAGAGTAATTGGCCAGGTGCTAGTCACTGTTGTGAAGTTTAACTGCAAAGCTAATAAGGAAGTGCAGGAGTACACAACAAAGATGGAAAGTGATTATATGAGAGTCTGGTGATTGGCCTAAGATGATGCATGATCTAAACAAATGCACTTCGAGCTCCAAGACAACAGCAGTACACTGTTCTATTTCATGGATGTTGTTTATCTCAGTTTTATGCTACTTTCTAATATGGCACAGTATACAGAATGTGTGTTTAGGTTGGTTGAGAGGCAGTTCTATAGGCGTATGTGAAGCCCTCTGTGACATTGCTTGTAAAAAGGGCTATACAAATCAATTTTGATTTAATTAAATGTTTGCTACAGAATTTAAACTATCTGAAAGGAAGATTAATCTTAAGAATTTAAAATGTGGGATTTTCATTGTATTGGTTGAGTACTTAATTAACTTGTGAAGTCATCAAAGATATGTCTTATATGAATGTTTTCAATTGCAGTGCCTGGGAATTGGTTTGCACCTTTTTAAAGAGAGATCAAATTAAACTTTGGTTGAAATGAAGGTGTTGCAAATACATTTTCTCAGGACTGAAAACCCAAATCATTGCACAATACTGAAAAGTTAACAGTCAAAGTGACCCTTAACTATCCAAAGACATTTTTCAGATTACCTTCTGTTGAAAGTATTTTGACGTTGATCTCTTATCTCAAATTGGATGAAACTCTACTAGTGTTAGCATGACAAATCATCTATGAAGTAATTGTTACAATTTCAGGACAATCCTTTTGGGGAAACCAAGGCCACTGGAAGTACAAATAATAACAATCTTCATTCTTTGAATGATTTAGGCAGGAGGACCATGTATGCAAAAGGAAATTGGTATGCTACTGAAACTGGCAACTGATCTGTAAAAGAAAACATACTTTGGATGTTAATATTGTGAGGGGTGTTTACCAGATAAGCTGGGTTTCGGTTGGATTGCCATAAGCGTTTGTTGAAACCATGATAAGGTAATTGATTCATCAGACAGAAATGTTTGAACATGAGAAGAATTGCAACCAGAGGCCTTTCTAATTGTGAATGGATGACAACAGGTTTAGTAGCATTGAGGCTCAACTTTCTCTGGCTAGTTCAACATCTGCTGGCTGGCTACTGGCCTAATCTTTTTTGACATGTGGAGGGAGAGTGATTGATGTCTTGATGCTAGAGACCATGTCTATGCATCTCAATGCCAAGCTGCGGTATCCTTTCTACTGAACTGATTTGGGACACACCTGGCATCAAATCAGCATTCCAAGTGCTTTTTTTCATGTGAGCTATCAAGGTAAACAGGTAAGTATTGAACAATGAACATGTTGCGTGATCATTTATTCAACTTATACATTCACAGGCATTATGCATTATGGAATTAGTAGTAAAAGGAGCTTTATTGGAGTACTGAATAATTTATAATTTAATAATTAGTGCAAGAAGGAAGGAAGGAACATTTTATACATGTATTCATAAGTTCAAAAATATAAAAAGAAAAAACTATTCTAAAAGGTTTTCTATGGTTTGGTGTCCATAATCTCAGTCCAATGACCTAAACTGCCATTTAAGTCGCAAAACAGTGAACTCTTTATGCTGTCTTGTGCTACACGCACAGCTCTTTTAGCTTGAAAGAATGTTAAACCTCCTAAAGTTGGGATAGTATTGCGTCTGGCATTGGTATTTTAAGCAAAGAGTTTTGAGGTCTTAGAAGTCAGCTGGCATTAATTCCTCTGGGGCAAAGGGATTCAACTTTTCCCCAGAAGGTAGCTAATAAGAACGTTTTTTAAATTTCAAATCTCCTTTTGTAGACCTTTTATTTCTCAGTGTACAAAATAACAATCCATTAGGTGATGTGGATATTGTTTATTTTGTGCATTATATCCAAGGAGGTTTCACAAACATTAGAGTTTTCTCAGTAAACATCAGCAAAAGTTGTATAAATTAATTTTGACAAACAGGTGAGATAGAGTAATTGCCTTACTGTTTCCAATACCCAAGGTTATGGCTTTATACCCCACAGAGTAAAACCCTTCAATTGATTTTTCTAAATAAACTAAATTAAAATTTGTTAAGAAAACTGTAAAGTGGACAGAAGATACATTATGACATAATATACTCTGTACAGTTGTAGCTGTGTTTGTCCGCTTGTGAGTAGATGACGGCTGTATCTGGAGGTATTTTTGATTGGAAGTAAGCTGGGCTGTGCTGTATTACTAAATAGAGGTCCATTTAAGGGTGGATGAATGGTGCAGATGTCTACAGTAACTTCGGTCTTAGATAAACTTTTCCATACGCATCACATTGATTCTGGCCAGCTTGGAGAACCAGCGGTTAGCATGTGTGTTACTGTGAGAGGACGTTTGAACAAAGCCCAGCTTCTGATAAAGGGAGTTGGCTGCCGTCTGTGGTGAGCTGGTGTCCAAGACGATTCGAGAGTAGCCACGTTCCTTGCAGAAATCCATGGCCTTCTGAGCCAGCTGAGCACCAAGGCCTTTGCGGCGACAAGCAAAAGACACGACCATGTGGGAAACCTCACCATAGCTACCATCACCTGCATCTTGGGCTATCTCTTGGGCTCCCATCATCCCTCCATTCCAGCCACTACTGCCATCACTCTCATCCTCATCCTCCCCCCTCCTCCCCGTCACTGCCACTACACCGGCCACCTTGGACTTGCCATTGACCTCTGCCTCTGCCACCCAGAAGCCATTGTCGGGGTTGTCTAGGAAGCTGGCCTGAATGTCGGCCATGTCTGTGCCCAATCTTCTCTTCATGTAGCCTTCATAAATCTCGTGGCAACAGTAGTACACCAGCCCAGCCCAGGCACCCCCGAAGAGTAATGCCTGGAAGTAGGAACTTCCTCCAAGCACATATCCCGCCATGGAGATACTGAGGGCCACCCCAATGTGGTCTGGATCACTCATGGCCTTAAAGAATGCCGGGTAGACATGTTCCAAAATCCCATTACGAAACAGTGAGATGACGGCATTCTTATCTTCGGCCGTGTACTCTCTGATGGAGTACTTCACTGTGTGACAGAAAAATAGGGGGAAGGGATATAGATTCAGCTCAAGACTAATCTGTACGTTTTTGCAATAAGAAAATCCTGCTGGATTTCACAACAGGCTCACATAACTGTGGAAGAAAATAAAGCCCTTTCACAAAAATGTACCCTCTTTATGTCTAGATATGGAGTACTCCAACTTCAAAAATACAACAAATATATGTTAAATATCAAATACACAAACAGCATGTGTAAAACTTTTACAATAGGTAGTTTTTCATGTTAGTTTTAACTAAACAGAAACATAATCAAATTCCACAGTTATTAGTTGCTGACAAAAAGTTGTTTCAAACCAGTAGTATGAATGAAAAAGACACACATCAGCACAGAAAACTTTGAAGTGTTACCACAGTATATGGTGCGTGTCTAACATCCAACAGGAACATGGTTCACTGGGGACAGAAAACAAGAGAAAATGTGACTTACAGTTATATTTCTGTGCCATGTTGTTATCTAACTCTTCCTTTTTTCTCACACGCTCCACTTTACACAGCTCCAACTCCCCCTCCACACCTTCTCTCTTTCTGTGAACTTTAGCTACAGCAAGTGGTAAATACCCATTTACAGAGGCTTAAGAGTCATCTGGGCATGCTCACAAACACGCACGCATAAATGCATGTGCAAACACACACACACACTCTCACGCACACAGTCTCTCACTCATACAAAACACACCCATGTGTACGCATATACACACACACACTGTGACAAAGCAGGCAAGGAGTCAGCGTCTTTTGGATGAAAGCGCACAAGGTCTTTACTTGACATAAACAGGGTTTCACAAAACAAAGGTCAGACGCCACACGGCCATTAACATGAAACGAGAATAAGACAACAACGAAGTCGGAAACATCTCGGCTTATATAGCCGTCCTAATTAGTCCCAACTCAAAACAGGTGTGTCTTAAAATTCCGGTGACGCAGACCGGCGCCGTGTGCTCCGTGACACACACAGGGAGCCATGTGCACTATTAATTGTATCCCATTTACTAAGCATTCGAATCCAATATCTGATTTGACTGTTTCTCCAACATCTTTAAAAAAGCTGCTAACCCATAGCAACACTTGCTAAATGAGTTGGAGGACATGGCTTTAGTATGAACACAAGACTGTACATCCTGTTCCAACTGTGTTGCTGTACTTCAATGAGAGGTTGTGGGGAGATGAATAATGTCTGTTCCCTTGACTTTGGAGCTCCTATAGCCATAGTGACAGTGTCAACTGCAATAACCCAGGAGTCTTCTGACAAGATTACATTTTCCCTGCAGGAGGAGGGCCCTTACACCTGTTTAAATCAATAGGATCGCCTCATGAATCGCAGAGTACCGGAAGGTCAAGGAACTCTGGAACTTTCACCATTTCAAATGCTCCCATGAATTCTGAATTATTCAATGGTAGACATTACAGAATCAAAAGTCTGTAATCCAATGTAAAGATTAATTTGGGATTAATCAAATTTCAAGAGTTTTGAAAAGTGGTATGATATGAGGTGGTACTGTCATCTAGACTATAGGTTGAAAAAACAACTGTCTGACACACACCACATTTAGCACATACAGTAGATAGAGTCCAATGCATGTTATAAAACCTAACCATCATTCAACACATACAGTTATGTTACTTTATCGTTCAGAATATGAACCCATATGGATTGATTCCCCGACGTGCCAAATGACGTTGTGTCCTTGGGCAAGGCACTTCACCCTACTTGCCTCGGGGGGAATGTCCCTGTACTTACTGTAAGTCGCTCTGGATAAGAGCGTCTGCTAAATGACTAAATGTCACCCAGTGCATAGTCACATCATTTGAATAGTTGTTTTAAAAATGATAATCAATAGTTTCAACCTGGAAACCTCAAAATATTAAAGTTTAATACCACTTTTCCAAGGAGACCTTGTCATTGAGCAACACCGCAAGTGACAATAAATAATTCAGTATTCTGCCTTTAATAACTACATTATACATCCCCTGCTATGCCTCAATCCCATTGAAATTGTGTCTCAATGAAATTGTGTACCTCAAGACAATACGACCCAAGTCAAATTACATTAAATTGACGTATTGAATGCTTCATATCTTACCTGTCATCTTTATTATGTTAATATTTCCAGCAGAGCTGACACTAGAAGCAGACTGAAAAATATTCAGGATATTCAGGATTTAGCAAAGATAAGTTTGTTTACTTGTAAGTGCCTGCCAGTAGCATTTGACTTCCTGTCATACTTCACAACCAACTGCAGCATCTTGGGTTGATGGTTAGTTCTGCTGTTTGCTCCTTTATTTGACTGTACATCATGATAATGTAATTACAGGTGTTTGAAATGCTTACTAATTTTCCTTTGAACACTTACAGTGTAAACTTCAAGAAACATTCCACATTATATATTAAAGGAGGAGTGTATTGTTGTGGATGTGTGTGATATTAATATGTACTATAAATCAACACCAACAGTATCATTGTATTGTGTTTTTTATGACAGTAAATGTACATGTACTTCCTACACAGAAACAGTTCCAGTGTTAGGTATCGTTACAAGTGAAGCTTACACTTCAGTGTGAGAACTTCATCCCTGGCAGAGTTCAACAGGATTTCTGACAGAGGCACCACACTAAAAGAACATTATAGTATTATTAACGCATCATATACATGATAAACTGATGCTTATTAATGTCATCAGTAAAATATGTAATTCTGACCCTGTCTTGACTGATCATATTTTGGACAAGTTCATCATTGGACTGATAAATAATGACATTTCTAACCACCAACACCTTCAGGGAGTCTTGCTGACAACCAGAAAGCTAATTAAACCCGTGGCATCATAAACAGATTACCATAAATTGTTGTACCGCCTAAATACTGATTAGACACAAACACACCCAACTTTCGTCAACATGCACCATGCAATACACACACACACACACTACAAAGTGCGATATGTAACCACAAGTGTCAACCTCAAACCACAGTGATGAGGTTGGTACACGTATTATATGTACAGTACATTCAAGAAGAACTTCACAATAGATTAGCTACATGAAACTGTTCGATGGAAGTCAGATGGGAAGTAAACCATTAACAAATGAGGGGTGTTACCTTTGATACTGATCGAAAGGCAACAAAAGCTTTTATAGGAACTATATTGCAGCAAAGGCTCATTCCCTTCTCCCCCTAGGATAGCAGGCATAAGGAACCAAGCAGCCTAAAACTACAGGCCATCTATCACACTTAAAAAGCTGCCCACCTCTACTTTACCACCAATATGGGGAAACATGCTGTAAATCCAGGACGTTATGCTGCAAAGGATGATTCTACGGTGGGACCAAGAATGGAATAATCATCTCCCTGTTTCTCATTAGAACTGGCTGCTATTGTTTAAGGTTAATTATTGACCAGGGATGTGGCTGGGAGGTTTACAGGTCCCTGAATGGTTGTGTGGTTTATTAAGAAGTGATGTCTCCCAGACAAAGCAGACTCTGAAGGATACCGTTCAGCTCCTGTGGATCCCTGCTGCCTCTAACACCGCAGAAGGAAATAGAAAGTGATTTGCTCTCAACAGTATCTTTCCTGTGTTGCAATGCAGCTGTTACAGGTCATTAGAACAAGTGATGCCACTGCGTGGTTTGCTGGAATCCTGATATGACTGACCTAATAACTGGCATTTATTGATGAATGGGATATAGGGGGAATGGGATGCAACAATACTGTACACTTCCGTGGGCAATGAAGACACAGCGTTAACAAAGAAAACAAACATTTACATGTATTCATTTAGCATTTTATCCAAAGCGACTTCCAAGAGATTTTATCCAAAGCGACTTCCAAGAGAGAGCTTTACAAAGTGCATAGGTCACTGATAATATCAACAAGATACCCCTAAAGCATTGCGGGTAGCCAAAACAAGAAGCACACATTGTGAACAACCAAAAAATAAGTGCCAAAGGGAAGAACCATAAGAGCATGTAGTTAAGCAAGTTACAATTATACCACATTAATCTCTAAGTGCAAGTGTACCTGTAGAAAAAGCAAGCAACAGTAAAAATAAAAATAAGATGAACTAAAATTGAATATTTCGCAGCGAATACAACAGTTTAAATCAGTTACCACTAACCAACAAGAGCAACAAGTCTCTAAGCAAGAGTCATTGTGATCCTTGAGGAAACTATCATTGGGTTCAGCAAACCATTCCTAAGTACCATTGTATTCCCGGAACAAGTGCGTCTTGAGCCGTCTCTTGAAGGTGGAGAGGCAGTGTGTCTCTGATGGAGGTGGGGAGTTGATTCCACCACTGGGGGGCCAGGCAGGAGAATAGCTTGTGTTGGGACCGGGCGGTCTTGAGCGGTGGGACCACCTGGCGGTTGTCTGAAGAAGACTGTAGGTGGCGGGTGGGGTTGTAAGGCTGCAGGAGAGACTTGATGTAGTCGGATGCAGTCCCGTTCACTGCTCGGAAGGTCAGGCGGAGTAACGTGGGAGCGTCTGGGTAGCAAACAAGTGAAATGCCATGAAAAACTGCCTCTATTACACTGCTGGAATAATCAGAAACAGGGTGTGCTATGAGACAGGTTGCACTGAATCAGAATGAGTTCCACTTTTTTCTATAAAATACAGCTCCTGCTGTTATGAACACAATTCAATTGTGTTGAGTAAAGAATTAAGTCATTTCCTGAGCAGGGTTACAGTTTTGCACCAGACATTTGCCAGCACTTCACCTGTATCCCCTTTGGAAAGAATGACAAACAATACTGTAACCTTGAGTTCAGTTCCATTTTGAACTCTGGGATCCATCTTCCTTGACCGTGACAGAATCTGAATAGCAGTATTTTTCCCTCAAAGATCCATCTATTCATCTAACAGGACCACCCATCCCAACCCAGGTAATGGCACTGTTATTGAGAGAGGTTCAAGGTCTGCTTAAATGGATTTAAAACCAGAAGTGTCCACAAAATGTTGGAATGCAGATGCACATTCAGCTATTTAAATACAATTTATCTTTCTCTGCAATGGCTAAGGCGACTTAAACGGAGGGAATATACACCTTTAGCATCACATCAGATTGAAGCTGCAGTCTAACACTATTTGTTGAGAAGAAGGATGATTTTAACACAAATCAACAATAAATGCATTCAATAAACACATGTTAAAATTACAGCCTGCCAAATACATCATGATTAAAAACAAACATTATATTTTTTTACATAAAACAATCTGGCTATGCAAATAAATGCAGCTTTTAGCTGTGTGGCATCAGAAAAAGTTTTACTTTGAAAACCTCCTGTGTGGATTACTACGCTTTCAGTCATTCATAGCACATCTCTGTTTGAGACAAAGACAGAGAAAAAAAGTAATCTCATTGTTCTATAGCTACCTGGTATTCATTTCGTAAAGTATCTCAGATTGACTCATGTTCTACCAATTAGAACAGTGTCCCTCAATTTCTAATAAACAGAAATTCTCATTAGAGAAGCAGATGAGGCAGCAGATGTTGCATCATTCTGTCAGATGTTCTGGAATATTGAGGGCAGTTGACCTCTCAGCATTTTCACATGACTTTGGTTTAAGAAGTTGAATTAAGATGTTTTGTAGTGTGAAAGTATTAGATAGTATTTATAGCGTATGTGTCAACACAAGTAGACATTGTAGCTCACTCAAAATAAATGTGGGAAGAACACCTGTGTACAGCGGTTTCTGAGTGTTAGACACTATACATACCATGAGAGCACTTCCATAACTCAGTCTGTTGATCTAGCATACATAGATTTCAGGGTTTTATCCATAGTATACTAATATACTTGATCATAACTATGCTCATATGCAAGGATGTTTTGGGCAAAATGTCTTACTTTTTAAGCAGATGTCTACTGCTGTATGAAGATCATAACGTTTAGTGTGTCAGAGACACATCAGTGACATACAAAATCTTGTTGCCAATTCAACTTCACCTGGTTGCTGGCACCTAAGTGATAATGCGAACACATTTCAAAGTGTTAATAATAGAACAACTCATCACAGAAACCAGCCTCCAGTAACAGGGGCTTAAGTGGCATGGACGACAGTGTTCTGTCATTTTTGTTTCGTAAACACCTGGTTTACTGAACTATGGGTAGATTGGTCACCATCATGATAGAATGATAAGTTCCATCTCTATCAGATTAGTGTTAGACTGGAGCAATTAGGAGTCATTTCATGATAAAAACATGATTTTGTGTATTGATTTCTTAATAATTTTTACTAAGTGTCAACATTACTGCTGGTGTGTGCAAACTTTCAGTTTGCAGGCAAACATGACATCCGTTGACCTTTAGAGTCTCTTCTGAGAGATTGTATGTGAAATCGAGTTTTCCATCACTTCCTTGAAAAATATTTATTGTACTTTAAATTGTGTTTGAAAACCTTGGGATGTGCCAGTCTAGTCAAGGTCTTTGCAATGTACTTGTCAATGGGTGTTTGGTAATGATATTCATGAAAACGATTGGAGGAATTCCAATTTATTACTTTTGGTGGGATATTTGATTCTTTGTGCTGTGGTGGATATGGTAATGCTTTTGTGATGTGAAGCAGTCATCTGTGCATATTAGAGACTACTGATTAAAGAGGATGCCCAGTATCTAAATGATAAGTTTGAATTCTTACCGGTATTTTCTCATATTTCTCCTCAGACTACCAGTCTGGCTTTACTACTGCCATTGTGTCTCTTAATTTGTATTGTCCAGGGCTATCAACTTGATAGTCTGAAATGAATCTGTTGACATTAGGGGTATTCCTGAAAAAATACACAGCCAACATTCCTCAAAACAGACACATGACAGTCAAGGAGCAGGCTTATTTCCGGAGGCCACAGAAAGTGATGGAATCGTAATTATCAGGATATCAATTAATCTCAAAAGTCTCAGTCTATAATAATTCCTAAAGTGGCAGTTCCTCTGGACCTTGAGTGAAATACTCTTTCACTGCACTATGACATATTCACTCTCAGTCCCAATATTGTGGTCTCTCTGCACTTCAGCTGTTTCTATGTATTTTTGGTTTAGGCTTATAATATATCTTATATCCCCTGACTGTCACTTGTCATGCTCCTATAATCTTTCATACTTGAGCTGTCAAAACTAAGGATTTTTATAGGAAATGTTCAATATTTCCCACATATCATGACACTACATCACACAAAAAAACGAAATGATGCTCTGCTGTTGCAGAGTATGTAGCAGCTCCACATAAGTCTTGTAGAATTTAAGAATAATGTAGCCTAGATCCCATAATCAAAATAAATGTCCCTAATTCTGAATAAATTACTATCAATGACTTGTAGCTATGGCACACTACGTGGCATATCGTTTTAAGGTTTGGGAAAGCGTAGATCCTTTACAAAACAGTTGCTATGGAGTTGTCTGTAGATTGAGTGAATCATCTAACATTAAATAGTCTCCACCACACAAAGAGCAAATAGCTTTCCTCAGAAGCATGAGGTGAGCACAAGCCCAGAGACACCAGCAAATACTCCACACACAAAGCACAGCCTTACATCAACAGACCTTCAGTGTTTGCTGTATAAAATGTCTGTGAAGGAATTGTATCAAAGACATTGAAGTTGTGCGCATTTAAAAACAAATGAAAACACTGTAGGCAGTACTCTAAGCTCCCCAAGCAGCTGGCCACCCACAGATACAGTATGCCCCTCACACTATCGTCAAGCTATTTATCTTAGATTTAAAACAAATATTGTGTTATTAATACTGCATTCAGAAAGTCAGAGTAGGTGTCTGTGGTGTTGATTTCATATGGAGATGGAGACACCTGCTGGGCTGTTTCTGCTGGTACACCTGGAGCATTTCAAATCCAGTACAATTGTGATAACTGAAATGGGAATGTAACACTATATTCTAACATTAGTGTTAATGTTCGAGTATTTTGGAGTGTTCTGTAACTATTTATGTCAGTTTCCATTGCTTTAACAATGTCTTTATTAAATTGCCACTTGCCCAGTTTATGTCATTTAAGTCGACAGACTTCTCTGTTGAATGTATGCACTTTCCTGCCAAAGTAAATTCCTTGTCTGTGCAAACTTTCATGGCAATTTTACCCCTTTCTGATTCAGATTCTCTCTCTAGGAGTCAAAATGTTAAACCAGCTATTCAGTTGACAAAGATCTGAAGTGGGACTTTACTTAATATGTAAAATAGAATCCCTTCGCAGAGAGATGCATGAACATAAAAACAGTAGCAAAGGAAAGGACAAAGACAAAAGAGAACTCACAACACAATGAACAAGGGAAAGAGAGAATGAAAACAAGACCACTTGGGAAATAAGTTCTGTCATTTCCATGCATTCTTCAGCGCCAGGGTTTAACAAGCTAAAAAGCGCATAAAGCCACTATGTGGGTTGAATTCCTCTTAATCTTCACAGTGAATGTTCAGCGGGAAGCCCATGGGAAGAATAACTTGTTAATTGAGACCTCCATCCACCGGAGGTGTACGCTAGAACACTGAACTTTATTTATTTGATACTTTGTTAGCTCAAGCATGGACTTTAGGGCATGCTTTAATGAGGTATATATATTATGTCTTGGTAGGAGCCAACATGGTGGTTTGCTGTACAAAAACTGCATTCCAGTACAAAACAATTGGAAAAATTATATCCCGACTGGATTTTACTTTAAATGATTCTACTGAACACACAGCAGTGTTTCCTATTTCTCAGTGTTTGCATGAAGCGAAAATAGACTCATTGTCTCGCATGTCTCATTACACAAATGTCTGTAGTGGTGATGCTCTTGAGCTGAGCAACCCCATGTCATCTAAACACTTTAAAACACCAACACAACTCTTGTATTTATAACCTCACTCAATGCATATCAGTTATCTTGTCATTGTTACATTCAATAGTCAATGTATTCTGATGAGTATTATGGCATTCATCTCTTCATTTAGAAATAAGACAGCCTCAGTTAGATCAATACTGATTGATCTTTATTGATCATATGAAGCAAATGTCTAGATGAAACAGTATCTTGACAGAAGCCTGTTAGATGGCTTCCCGAAGTTTGTTATATTCTGCTCTCTCAATCAATCTAAATCCAAGCACCATGGAAGAAGTCCACATTAAGCCATTTGAAATAATCAACAACGTTATTATTATGGGAGTAATGTACCTATTAAAATGCTATCTTCAATGGTAAACAAAAAATGCCAACATAAACCAGTTGAAATATTAGCATTTATTCTAACACCGATCCATGCTTGAGATCATCTTTTTGTCCCACAACAGAAATAATAACAATTGGATCACCAACATCATCAGTAGAAGATAGTACAATAGGTACAAAATAAAAACATTAAACTTGTGAATGCAAATGACGTGTATCAGTTGTGAACTGCATAAATGTCAAAGTTGAGTTGTTAAGCCCAGCAGTATTTAGCTCTCATCTGCCTCCAGGTTAATGTTGTTACCAAACTTGGCATAAAGTTGAACCTTCAGATCTGCTAACACCTGCTGTATCGCTGATACTCGCCCATCCAGGTCTTTGACTTCCTGCTCTAGCCCTTCCTGTGGACAAAATGGAGGATGGATGTATAGCTCTGCTCAAAACCATTATTTAAAAGTTTCCATTCAACACTAAAGGATAATTAGACTAAAATTATAAATTGACCAGCTACCTTTGCAGCTTCTAGCATTTCTTGCGTCTCCTCTTGGGTGTGACTGATGAAAACGTCGCCAATTTGATACGGGACCAGCAATGTGTCATCATCAAACATCATGATATCATCGCTGGCGTCCTGCAAATTCTGAAGAGATTTCTAAACCAAATAGAAAACAAGCAATTGCAGTTATCATTAAGGTACACAATAACAAATTAGTCATAAGGTAGATTGTAAGTAAATCAAGGATGTATTATTGACCCCGTATTGGTATTATAACAGCAAACAGCCAGGTGATGTGAATGCAACTCATGGTTACTTGGTAATCAAAGGCCATCATGGAAGAAAATGTAACATGAGAATGTAATATGACAAGACTGAACTTGCCTTTTTAGCTTCTATTTCGTCCTTCAGTTCAGTCATTCGATTTGTGTTCCGTGCAAACTTGTTGATCTTCTGTTGATCTTCAAACGTTACATTGACGTCTTCAACTCCCTGTGGGGAAGGAGGAACAAAGATTAAGGTGTATCAGTAAACATTTTATCAATGCTAATTGGCAGCCAGCTAGCAAATTAGTTACCGAAGCTAAGATAGCTAAATTAATTCCATATTGCAAAAACTGGCAACAAGGTGTCGTTTTCTAGGTCTGTGACACAACTAGTGCTAGCTAGCTATATTTGTGCGAAAAGAGCTCAGCTGTCATTTGCTTCAGCAATGCAATGCACGAGGTTTTTTTCTTCTAGTGCCTATTTGCTGACTAGTCTAGTCAGTCACTAACGAAAAACTGCAGTGAAGTGTCGTAACCTCACCATTACAAAAAAATATATTGTGGCTGTGAAACCTTTAAAGCAGACTCATGGTTGAATTGGATTTTTACTTACAACCGTTTTCTTCATGGTGGCTGCCATCTTTAGAACACGCCCGACTACTTCTTCGCGTGTGTCAGTCAGTTACATGTGACTTGCTTCCGCCACCTAGTGACCAATTTTTTTATTCAACAAAATATCAAGTCGGCACACAGCCTAAAATGTTCAGTTTCTACAAACATACGGGTTTCCTTTCATCTTTGTCTGATGCAATTGTTCTTAATGTTCATTCACCATAGTGATAGTTAATGCCGCCATATAATGTCATTACATTGAAAAGATTATGAAAGGCAATTATAATTTATTGTTACAAAACCTTGGATTTAGGCTGAAATATTTGCAAATGCGTTCCAATTTAAACACGTGATTGGAGGAACCGGAACTTTCACTCTGCAAATATTCAACAACAAACAGAACTGCTCCCAGGTTCAAATATTTGTTGAATGCACGAGTTACTAGAGTTTTAGAGCTTAACAACAATTTTCGATTTGTATGGATGGGACACATGGAAAAATATTTCATAAAGCAACACATTTATATGAGGTGCGGGGAGGACAAAAAAAACATATTATAGATTTCACATTAAACATTAAAATGGTTGGTTAATTAAACAGACGAAATATTTAAGTTGGATCTTTGAACAGAGGTTGTGTGGGATCTTTGAACAGAGGTTGTGTGAGGTCTTTAATCTCTTTTGTCCTTGTCAAAAGTTCACAGTAACTAGGGCAATCTGAGTTCCGCCTCACCATGTAGGCTACAGTACAGTGTTTTCCTTCAGCATATTGCATTTAGATTACAGATATTGTCTTTATTCGGAATTCCTTTGTTGAAGGTTTGTTAAAAGTTATGTATTTATTTGTTTGTTGTTGTTGAAAGGTCATGTTTAATATTATTTCTCATGTGGTGAATTCTTCAGCTGGTCCGATGGAAAACGTTTTTCAAAGAATGGCCCCTACACGGCTCCTCTGCAGCAGTGGGAGATGTTTGGCAAATCAGTGAATCCATGGAATTTTGTTTGAATGCTTAGAATGTATTGTTCATTCCACTTTAAGCCAAAAGCTATTCTACCAGTTGGTTACTGCAGTGGTTCCCAACCCTGATCCTCAGGGCACCCTGTCCTGCCTGTTTTAGATGTTTCCCTGCTCCAACACACCCGATTCAAATGAATGGGTTGTTATCCAGCTCTGCAGAGACATGCTTATGACCATTCATTTGAATCAGGTGTGTTGGAGCAGGGAAACATCTCAAACAGGCAGGACAGGGTGCCCTGAGGATCAGGGTTGGGAACCACTGGGTTACTGTATCAACATCTGTGGCCTTGTTTCCTGTTTGGAATACTTTCCCTTTTTAGATCATCATTTAGTGGACTGTTTCTTATTATTACCATTTTAGATATTGGTGTACCAATGATCCCTACAAGTACCATTTCAATATAACCTTTACACCAATTGTTATACTAATGCTACAATTACCTTTGTAGTGTACGCTTATTTTGATTATGCACATTATAGGTAAAAGAAGCTCTAAGATGGATTCCTTCAAATCCTTTGGAATGATTGCCTAATAGTGTCAGGTTCAAATGAAGTCACCATGGACCATATGTGAAACAATCATTCAAAAATTAGATTACCAGAGTCTATGTTTGCCTTGATTAGCAGTTATCGGTGCTGTCAATGGTCTTCTTACCAAATCAATATTATTTTCTAACCAAACCAAGATATCAGTATTGAACATCGATACATTGTAACATAATTGGGTGCCAACATTTACTATTGAATTTTTCTTTGATATGGGAGGTAGCTGTTGTGAGGTTCAGTAAGAAACTAAACTACAAACATAATTAACTGGTTAACTGTTTGGATTAGTGCCACAGTAAATACAGGGTTATGCCAGTGGTTTATTTGAGACATGGATCTCCTTCGCACACATCCTGTTTCTTCCAAACCACACCTTAATCAGCACATATGCCACCCTTCACTGTGACTCAGACTCTCTGGGATATCAGAGGGAATACGCTTGATAAAGCTAAACTCGTCACATTATGATGAAGAAGACCTTAGATAACTGAAGAGATTATTATGAGTGGATCAGAGATGCTGTGACAGAGACTTTTGCTGATGAGGCTGTAGGTTTGGTTCAAGAAGAAGACCTAGTTTATTGATGAAAGAAAGACACACCCCTTCAAGATCAGACTTATCACCTGGGTACTCTGGAGGATATCCACAGTACACTACATAGCAGGTTGAAAAGCAAGTGCACCTCCAGTTTTCCGAAGGCTGAGAATATAACAAACGGATAGCCCTTGTTGCTTTTCCACAAGATTTAAATATATTAAATATTAAAGGAGGAGACTCGAGGTAAGTAATCTAAGGCATACAATAACTTTTAATCTTCTGTGTAGTAAAGCAAACAGATCCCTCTGTTGTCCTCTAAATCAAACATGACTTCAATTAGTTATACAAATACTGTATTATCACATATTTTCCATGTTTATAACGCACAACCACTGTATTTTAGCTGCTTGTTGATCTGTACCTGCACGTCTTGTTCTTGGGTAAAGATGGGGAATGAGCAATCTACTCACAAACAAAATGGGCTCCAAACTAAGGTACGGGAACCAACATTGTCTTGATATATTCAAGGATTTTGCCACAGCATGTACATTATTGGTTGACTTTCAGGGTGTTTTATTTCTACAACTGTGTTGCTTGTAGGTTGAAGAAGTCACTCTGCAGCATCAAAATGGAGGACTCAATGGCCACGCTGTAAAAATCTTGGAAAACAATGGTGGGTAAATCATACATCCATTATCAATCACAGACAATGATTAATAATCGCTTAATGTCATTGTATCTTGTTGGTGTTTGATTACCTCCTTACTTTTCACTACCATAATGAACCTTTTACCAGCCTGTGCAATGATGTGTCTACATCTGATGTCAGCTCCTTAGCTACATGACTTTTCGACTCATCTTCGAGTTGTTAGCTTAGTTAAGATCAAGTTCTAAACCTCACTTAAGTCTCTGTAAACACAAAAGCCTGAAGGACTACTGGGTGGTGTGGCCGGTGTGGCCTGCAATGTGATTTTAAGGCGTTGCCTCAGGTATGGGCCTAATTTAACTATTTGATCTGTCACAGTGTTGTCTTACTGTGGATCAACAGTCATGTACTAGGATTCCCATGACTCAAAGCTTATTGAAGACCTAATGTTGACTTGCATCATTTAAACCATGTCACTTAATTGTACCTGTCATCCAACACATGTTAATGTGATTTCCTATAAGCTTTTAACATGAATCTTTGGAATAGTTCATCATGGTGGTTCTATCAACTGGGAACTCCTTTGGTAAAGTACACCAGCTGATTCCCCAAAAAGGGGACATGTGGTGTCACCTCCCTGATTCCTGTAAGAACAAACAACTGCTATCTCTTTTGCAGTTGTCAGTGAGGTTGCAGTGCAGAAAAGTTGTGAGACACCCACATCAACCCTCTCATTGGAGATAGCACTTGACCAGACAGATGATACCAGTTTTCCTCTGGCTGAAGAGAATGCATGTCTCCCTGAGAATGTGGAACAGAAGAAGGAGACTGAAATCCCCTCCCCTGATTTACCCAAGAAAGATCCCAAGGAGACAGTGGAAAAAGTTACCTTCTTTGACAAGCTATTCAAAAAGAAAACACAGACACCATCCATTGTGGAGAACTCGCAGGAGACAAATAACCCCAATGAAAATCCCTCTTCACCTGTAGCTGATGACCCACAATCTGTAAGTATAAACTTATATAAACATATACAAACATATTTCCTGTCATTTGTAAGTATATGATTGTGCACGTCCCCGGAACAGATTGTCTATAAATCTTCATTCCTCACAAACATTGATGTTGCTTCTCATTACAAAGGATTTACAAAATCGGTTTGCTGACGCATCTAAATTGTGTGAAGCTGAAATTTCGACACAGAGCAAATCAAAACACTCAACGGTGGAGTATGCATTGCAACCAGAAGCAGAAACACCCCCCAGTGGATCAGATCCAGATCCAGCAGACCAAAACACCAGCCTTGCCTTTGAAGTGGTGAAGCATGTTAAGGTTGATGCCAGTGTTGCAGGTGCAATTGCTAGTGCTGTAGAAGTTGTTAAGGGGAAGGTTGAAGAAACTGAAGCGGAACTCGAAGCAGCTGAATCAACTGTGTTGGCAATTGTTGAGGCTGTTGAGGTTGAGGCTATAGATGAGGGTGGTGAGAATAATGACTGTGAAGAGGCTCGTATTATCCTAGAAATAACTTCCAGTGGTGTCATGGAAGTCCCAAAATATAAGATTAAAGAAGAGAGTGCTGCAGCGTCGGGTGCTACCATGGAGTTTAATTCTGAGGGCTTCAAAGAGGAGTCCGAAAATGAATCAAATCGCAAGGATGTGGCAGCTGATGCACAACCAGAAACCACTCAAGACTCTGGATCTAGTCCTACTGCAGAGGGAACATCTCCTGCCCCGGAAGTGGTGGTGTGTGTTCTTGATTCCAGTGTTGTTGAGGCAATCACCAAGGTTGAGGCCATGGCAGCGGAAGCTGAAGACAGCCCACAGCCTGAGAAGGAAAAGAAAGCACAATTATGTAAATCAGACTCTGAAATGGACTTGGACTGCACTGAAGAACCTGATCTCACCTTGTCTCCTTCCAGTGCCCAGGAATCCGTAGACGCCATGGTTGAATCCAAGGAGGACAGTAGTGCTGCTGTGAAACTGAAAGAGGATGGTAGCCTGGTGCTCAGCAAACCTCCAGATGATAAATCATTTTCACTGTTGCTCAATCATCTAGAGTCAGCTTGCAAACAAAGTTTTGTAAAATCCCAATTTAAGCTTGTACAAATTGAGTCGGTTGCACAGGGTTACACTATTTGCATTAAACTAGAAGTGGACGTACAGGAGAGTAACGTGAAATGTTAGAATCACACTATCACACTGTTGACATGATTGAATGTAGCATTGTGGTTACATTCAAGTCTTATGTTACAAGTTTTCTATAATTACAAATACTAATAATATTTTTTTAATTAAAGTGTTTGTTATGTATAAATAATGCTTGTATGTGCCAACAGATGTTTTCAAAATACATCACAAATCAACACATTGTCTGCTAAAATAAAGCTTGAACAGGTTTCATATGAAATGTGCTAAATATTTCACACGTACATACACACATACCCCAACTGATCTAAGCACAAACAAGGCTCACTAAAGGCTATAGGTTAAATGCTTTGCTTAATCTTAATTGCTTGGCAAGATTGTAAGTTTCAGCCTCGTTACTTTTAGACAGTACACATCAGCATACTATACTATGCCCTTGCTGTAAGATCTTGTTTTCTCACTCACACAAAACATGTACTTGATTGGGGTTGAACCATAGCTATCTGCTGGAAAAGTAAACTGCCAATTAGTAGACCAAATGGATGTAATTGCAGTTAGGAAAATGATTGAGACTTCAAGGCCAAGGCCACAGGATCGCTTCATACTTGGTTCCTTTCTGTATCCAGACAAACACACATCCTTGAGCATATGATAATTGGAAGAACTGAATGTGAATTTAACATTTTGACCCCACTCTTTTTCAAGCCTTTATGACAGCTGTGCTGATGGAAAAATAACACATTCTGACATTTTTTTAGGCACAAGACTGCATTTTATTGTAGACGCAACTACAATTAAAAACATTCTTAGTTGATATCTGCACACATGCCTGAATAATGAATGAATATTGTCATATTTAAGAATAATCTATACTAAATTGATGTGGGACCCATTCCCTTCTCATCAGATAAAAAAGCTGTACATTTAACAAATATAAATTTGCCTTGAAGCAAGATAGAAACATTGTCTTACATTTCTCCAAGCATAGAGCCATAAGTGTAGAACATAGCAGAATACCAATAGGGGTTGGTGGGGTGGGCACAGACATTAATAAAAGGGTGATTGTTGATAGAGCCCTGAGTAGGCAGAGGCATGGATGGAATTGTGCTCCCAGCTCAATGCTTTGATTAACAGTGCCTGCATATCAGCTCCTCTGCTGCTCCAACACATCTCCAAGAGCTCATTCTTTGTGGCTATCCATAGGAACTTGCTGAGCCAAAGGAAGATTCAGTGACATTTAAGGAGCCAAACTGTGTGTCTGTCACCCCTACCCCGGAGGAAGGCACAACACCTGAGGCTGGTGAAGACAGGGATCACCTTGTGGAAACTCAAGAGGGGGAGAGCACTGAAGAGAATACAGTTATGAACTTCTTCAAAACACTAGTAAGTTGAAAATTCGCTTGGGCCTATTTTATTGTGACATTCATTGTGATTTTTGTGATAGGCATTATTCCTTTTGAATTGCGTGTAACATCTCAATACCAAATCAAAATGTGTTTTTGGACATAAACAAATGAATCGTATTGTAAAATATTGTATAACCATTCTGTAAATCTGAAGATAATGACATTTTAAGAGAGTGTCAACTGCACCTCTGTTGAGGTGTAACATCTGTTTATGGTTAGGATTGGAATCATAAGGTAGTAATTGAATTGATAGTAATTGAAAACGTGATGATAGTCAACTGAGCATCTATACCTACACAAGTTACATTTCCAAGTAAATTGCCACAATAAAATGATACTGAAATCAATTTCTTATAACCTGAAAAAATTGGGGCTGTTGAAAACGCCTGATATTCATAAGTGTTGTCATTGTCTTGAAACTGTGTTGCACTGTTAGATACTGTGCTTATTGTATATGAAAGTGTGTCTAAAGGCAGTCTCTTGGGCGTCTCTAAGAAATGTGTGCCCCACTGACCATGTCTGAAGGAAAGGTTACACAAGACACCATTGTGTTTCCCTCTTCATCATGGCGTCTTTTGGAATGATGCCTCTTTAAAGAGTTAACATTGCTCCAGCCCTATGCTAATCAAGTCTTTGAACATGCGGGAATGTGGTGGCCTATTGTTCGCCCCATAATGTGAGCTCACAAGGGAGGCCTGTGCAATTGGAAGTTGAGATGTGTGAAGATAGAGCGAGGGCAGGCCTACGCCATCTCCAGAGCACAATGGATGTTTCAGTGAGGCTGCATGTACTGTATGAGCTCTGTCATGGAGGATCTATGTGCACTTTGTGTACCTTGTCGTTATCCTTACATAGGCGCCAATGTCTGTATAACTGAAAGACATCTGTCCTGTTGAACATGGCTCCTGCATTTCACTTTAAAACATTCCAACATTATACAGTTGAAAACTAATTTGAAATGTTCTCATGCTTTTGCATATGCCTTGGTTGTGTGAACTTATTTAAATACTCCCATTCTAAACAGGTCAATCCCACTAAAACACCCAAAAAGGAAAAAGCCTCTCCAGATGTTGCCATAGACCCGGTAAGCAATCATCTTTCTTCATGGCCTTTGCACTGACTGCTCATTTGCAATAGTACACTAATCACATGCTCTTTACGTGACATACTGTGTGTAACACTCTTTGGAGAGAAGGTAATCTTTTCATGTGATTTGTGTTTAAATAAGTAAATATGACCTCACTAAAGTAAGAGCAATTATTATTATCATGACTCAAGATCTTAACGTTTCCGTATCACAGAATGTGAGGCCCCATAGTAAAGATCTACATTCACATTTATTCATTTAGCAGACACTTTTATCCAAAGCGAATTCCAAGAGACAGCTTTACAAAAAGTTCATCTCCAGAGATCTACAGTTAGACTTACAGGAAAATACCCTAAATATGTCCCCAGAATAAGAATACTGTAATGCATTACTTCTTCAGTTATTACTAAATCAGTAGTAGTGTCAGAATTGTGCCATAACTGGCATCCATTTTTTATCAAATCTGAGAAGAACTCTGCATGCAGGCCAGATGGCATCTTCCTCAGTCATGGAATCCAAATACATGGAGCCTGTTAGCTAAAGAGACCTCTGCTGGTCTCTTACGCAAACTATTGAGACAGGTGTTGCATACAACCTCTTAGAAGAGCCCAAATTGTAAATACACTCTTGAAACAGCACTCTCATGTTTACATTTGTCACTGTCTCAGAAGGAGACCCCTCCAGCACCAACAACAGCTGTGAGTATACTTTACATCTTGTAGAAAGTGAATGTTGCTTTGTAGTTTTACATTTTTACATATACAAACATGTACAGAATGTACAAACATTCTGGTATATTTGATTATGACTTGAAAAGTTTTAATGGGAAGATTCTTTCTCCTTTTCATAGGCTGCCCAAGTAGTAGATGCTCCAGCTTCCACAGCACCAAAGGGAATGTCCATCCCTCCACCACCACCCCCGGCACCACCAATACTGGAAAGCAAAGGGGAAACTGCTGCCAAACCTGTCAAAAGCATAACCAAAGAAGAAGCAAAGGATGCTGCCAAAGAACCTGAAGCTGCCAAGGCGAAATCATCAAAAGACAGTCCATTCAGCATACTTTTCCGTCCAAAGGTAAATTCACACCTGCATATAGAAAGTAACAACATAAAATCGTAGTTGAGCTACTTCACAGGAAATCTTTTTTTAGATGGAATGGTTCCGATAATAACAGATGTATGTTAATTTGAGGTACTGTTCTGGTTCAAGGCATCTAAAGCCAAGGGTGCCACATCAAGTGGAGCCAAAGCCCCTGTGAAGCCCAGTGCAGTGGTAAAGGACATGCTTTTTAACCAATGGCACAGTGGCATTCTGTGGCATCCATCTATCATGTAATTGTATTAATGATATCATTGCAACTTTACAAAGGTTGGAGTTTCAAAGGTCTAGAGCACGGACTGCTTTTCTTTTCCTCCCTTCACATTTCTCCCATCCCCTTTGTTCAAAGAAACAGCATAACAGCCACCATGGTCTGATCGTCCATCCTTCCATGTGTATCAGCATGTTTCCATATCTGTCATATCTACCTTTCCTATTTTTACATTTACATGCATTCATTTGAACACATTTAATTTGAATCAATCCAACCCATGTTAGAAGTATAAATGGCCATATTAACACCAGACACCAATTGTTCCTTTACTGTATCCAATACATTTGTTCATTGAACCACATTGCTGTACATCTTGCCATGTATTTAATATGTTTATGGCCGGATTGACATCACTCTGCTCTCCCACACTCCCACAGACAGCAGAAGTGGTGCCACAAACAATAGAAGTCCAGGTAAATTAGTGGATAATTCTCTTGTGATCGCCACATCTCTCTCATTTTGCTTGGATGCATGAAGTGAATAGCAACTGTATTCACTGTGTATTCACACAGTGAATACAGTTGTGGTATTGGATCACATCTATGCATATTTGAATCGTCCTCCTCTCTACTCATTAGTGGGATCTTTCCTGTGGCTCGCAGGTGGCAGACATTTGCTTCCAACACTCCCTTACGCTTTTATTTCTGCTGACTACAGCTCAATACCTTTATGTTACCTTCCCCTCTGGCCTCCTATAGAAGGTGGATCCCTCCAAGGCGAGCACTCTGGAAGCCTCTCCCAAGCCAGAACCACCACCTGTTCCAGAGGAAACAAAAACTCCTGCGAAAGCCTCTACTTTTAAATCCTTTTTTAAGCCCAGCAAGGTAAATAATGTCACATACTCATGACTGTACTTCTACTCCATACAAAATTGGATTTTTATACAGGACATGCATAATTCAGGATATGCACAGTCAATGTAGCTTTCAGACAATATTAGAAATGCATATTATAGAGAATAACAGTGGAATGTGAATTTGAGGTGCTGCTAGATCAAATGGCCTCAAAAGTCCAGACGGCCTCAGCAAGTGGAGTCCGACTCCTCATGAAAACAACGGGAGGGGTAAATGGCGACACACTCCTGCCATTGACAAATTAACAAGAGTGATCTCAGATGCTGACACTACCCTATTGAAACAACCTCCATCGCAGTGTGAACTATCCCGGGAAAATAAATGATGTTGACCATTCAATACATGCTTTAACAGCTGTTTTGACAAAGGCCCTCTTTTCTATTAATCATTTGTTGTAATCATGTATAGCTTTTAATAGCTACTGCAATGCTTGCTTGTTCACTTGTCATACAACAACACAGAATATGCTGAGTTGCATCAATTGTGTGTCTCATTGTACCAAACAATATATTTAAATACTACTATAGCAGTTTCAAATATCTAATCATCTCTGGATCCTTGCTTGATGCCTCACACAGTGTCCTACAATTGATCATCTGATCTTGTAATGTATCTAGGCTGCAGAGCCCAAGAAGGAGCCATCTGCTCCTCCTGCCGAGCCTGAAGCTGCCCAGGCTGTGAAGACTAAGGAGGAGCCTAAGGCCACCCCCAAGGCCCCATCACCAGAGGCCCCAGTGGACAACCAGTCAGCGACCTCTCAGAGTGGAGAAGATCCAGCCAACATACCCAGGAAAATGGAGAAGAGGAACTCCATCCACTTGTTCTTCAAGAACCTGGTAGGTCAGACGAGCACCTTTTGTTCAAGTTGCTCAAATTGTATTAGAACCTATGTTTACCATGTTGGGGTGAGATTCATGATTGTCATTGTTGAACATGTTGCTTTCTGCTGCAGTGTTGCAGTGGAAACACTGTTCCACCATTGTTTCTCCAAACACCCACTAGATGGAAACAATGTCTCAAATATAGCAGCTGTGTGGCCTTGTAGTTGGAGCACAGGTCAAGTCGATCTCTACCAAAAGAACATGCTCATATAAATAGTTGGATCAATGGATATGTTTGTTTTTTCACTTACAGGGTAAACGCCATTCAGATGCAGGAGTTCAAACAGAACCATTGGCTGTCTCATCTGCTCCCGAAAAGGCCAAATAGAAAAAATAAAAATAAATGCCACCCTGTTTTCAATCCCAAAAATGAACAATTTCATTGTTTCACGTTTCATCATCTGATTAGGGGTGGGGAAGAGAAGTTAGATGAAATTTCATACAACAAAAGAATAAGAGCAAGTGCTTGTTTGATGAGAGCAAGAAGTCAAATGTGGACTGGTGGTGTGGTTTAGTTTACAAGGAGTATTTTAACAATTGGATACCTTCTTTGTCATGATGGGGATATATGCATTGGTTATAAATGGCATGATCAATACAATAGTGTGGTTTTATAAGGACACTTCTCAGAAACACTTCCTGTAGACAGCTGTTAAACATGACATTTCTGAATGCTAGACTATTTATCTTCATTTACACTCTGCTAATACTCTAATGCTGCATTATGTTTTGTTTTGGTTCTTTTCATTCTATATAAAATATTTAACATCAACATACTTTCCATTATCTGATTTGCCTTTTGTGGGGGGTACAAATTGATATAGTGGCAATTTATGGGATTGAGTCAAACAATGGAGATGGTACAAAGACAGTGAAGGTTACTCAGCATGTAATGGTCCCGGGAGATATTCACTGGTAGTTCATGATAGATAATCTTGCATAAGTATTTCATTACCGCTTTTATTTTTCAATGGCACTTTACAAGGAAATGTCTCAACTTCTATGTCATGTCTGACGTTTCCTCTGTTGTTCTTGTCACACTTCATTAATTGACAACCGATAAACTGACTCTACAGATATGCATATTCTCTCCACCTTATACATTATTTCAATGATTTCTATTGTTAAAATCTGTATGAATTATTGTCATGTAGTATGACATTTACACTATGTGTCATATTAACATTTATTTTATTTTTCTAGAGCTACATCTCTGTAACTTGGATCGTATCAAAGACAATAAATATGTACACCTTTTGTTGTTATGCTTTCTACTGTAGCTCCCCCCCTTTCTGAAAATGAAACTTGTAGGTAATGAATAGTAATGAATGTTGTGAACAGAGTTGGTTGAATAATTGCACCTCATGATCAAATACAACTGTCAGGTGTTGCAATAAGAAGAAAAAGAAAGACATTGCCTAACAGGTTTGTCAACCACTTAGAACGTTTCAAATATTTTTAGGAAAGGTCTAAAACACTTTCACTTTGCAGATCCCCTCAAATGGATTTAGAAGAGAAATATAAAGTTATGTGAAACACTATTTTTATAATTCACCAAACGTTTTCTCAAAACCTGTTCCACAGCTCATTGCTCAGGGAACCAGTATTTTTTGTTTCTGTTCTGACCCACTGTTGGAAAAATTACCACACCTTCGACAAAAGGTGCAGGAATTATATACAGTACTATTCTTCTTTAGGCATTTCCACATTCATTTAATTACCTTCTAAAATACAATCATCTACCAGTAGATACAAAGAAAATAGTTGTAATCCTTTTTAGCACACAGGGACAATGATTACAGAATAGGAGCTAGAATTGAGTCCATTGTTTTGTTTTTTACACCATTCCTATTTTCTTGCAGTTATTTACAGTCTCACCTATTCCTCGTGGACTAGTTTCTCACAGTAAAAAACCAGATCTAACAGATTGTGTATCTGGTGTAAAGGATAAAACTTTCATCTTTTAAAATCGTCCTAATATTAATTTCCTTGATTCATTTTACTATGCACACCATGAAGATAGACTTTGGCAGGATATATTTAGATAGTGCTTTTCTGAGATCATCCACCATTAAATGATGAGTCGCAGAATGTCCCTGAGGACATAGCTCACATTGCTCCTTTGTTATCTGAAGCACACTGTTCTTGCACTGACCTCTGTAATAGGTGCGATCATTTCAAATTTGTGCATCAAAGCAATTGCCATGCTGTGAATGAGAGGAAGAGTAGTGTGTGCCAGTACGGTGACAGATATTTATCTGGAGCATTATCCCCTGTGGTCTGTTTCACTTTAAAATGCAAAATCTTTAACAGTTAGCATATAATACTAATGAGTTTGACGGAGTAAGATTTCTTAAATCTCATTACCTGTGAGAGCTTTCAGTAAATGGTGGCTTTGTATCTTACCCTGAGCTCAAACACATTTGCTAAGTTTTTAATATTTCTCATTGATCATTTCCACTTTGCATGATTCATCTGAGAACTCTTAACCGACAACATTTTCTGTCTACCTCTCTTTCTTCTCTCTCTATCTCTCCCTCTGTCTCTCTGTCACACACACACACACGCACACACTCACACACACACACACACACACACACACACACACACCTACACACACACACACACACACACACACACACACACACACACACACACACACATACACACACAGAGATATACAAAACTGCTCATACAAACAATTTAGAAACAAAACAGTTGCCTACTAATTTGAACTCATATACTTCTTTCTAAAGAAGACATTGCTACAAAAAAAACCTTACTGAAACATTTCCATATTTACAAATAATAAAAGTCACATGATCTTAGGTGCATTGTGTTGCAAATGGAGTCTAGCTGTTGAAAGCTCAGTGACAAAACAAAGTGTCTCCCTAAACTTTGCGTTACTTTTGGGTGGGATGCAGAACAATTAAATCCATAATAATATATTCATTGAAACAGTGTCTTTAGTGTAATGTAATTGGTGACTGAAGAAGAGAATACATCACAAATACTGTAATATAGGTCATATATCTTTGATACAAGCCAAGTCTGTATGCATATTGATGGGCGACCATAGTAATCGAGTTCATCTCTGGAGTGTCTGTGAGAATGCACCCATGCCCTGGACAGGGTGGGACAAGGGAACAGTGGGTAGGGAGGCCTGCAGGGCAGCCTGCTGTCAACACTAATGTGTGTCACAGCCAGCGCTGCTCTGCATCAGCATGTCCACAGGGACCCAAAAGGGGAAACCATTCCAGGCAGCTTCGAAAGACAGAGCATTATTCCCAGGCCTCTTGATAGCAGGTTAAAAGCAATATCTATCCACTGTATGACACTGTGACTCACTGACAGTCTATATAGTCTGTTCAATCAGCCAGCTGCAGAGCTGGTGTGCTGAATGATTAAATATTTAGTTGTTTTGGGAAGCATGATGCAGATGCACAAAGACGCTCCTTAGCGGTGGAGCACCTAGGAGTGTTCATTGGCACAGGCAAAATCATTTGCTATTTTTAAGTCTCAAAAGTTGAAAAGCAGGTCCTGCTTCTTTGAGTCCTGAGTCCTGGTTTTAAATCCTGCATGGTGATCATTCACTGGTACATATTACTGTAAAGACATATACATATGTAGGCAAAGTATATGTGAAGGTGAAACATATTAGAATAAACATTAAACATACATCCTGTCACAAGATGATAACAATGCTCAGGGCAAAGACCAGCTAGCCCAAAACAAACAATGAAAGAAACTTTGACTCAAACTTGCAAATGTTGATAATGAAGTAATGTATAATTTTACTGTCAAACGATGCAAATAGTTTTTTTTCTTCTTTTCTCTCAAACTCATCAATCACATATAACAGTCACGTTAACATTTCAAAAGAGGCTGGTTTGGTTTAGCAGAAGAAAGCTCAACGACATACAGTGGCGGTTCAAGACAAATTTTACTGGGGGGGCTAAGGGGGGGGGGGGGGGGGCATTGTTTAATCAGAGGGGCACATTAATAAACGGAAACATTAAATACTTTAATTTTGCTTTAAACATTAAAATCATACAAACGGCTCTGGCTCTCCCTCTAGCTCCTCAGCTCTCTCAATACCTTGATATGTTTCTCTAACTTTTGTATTTACTGGGGCAAAAAAGGCTGCAATGTCCCTTCCTCATTTCATGATGACTACTAGAAGAAGAAAAATGTGTATATATTTAGTCAACTCAAGGGGGCCACAGGGGGGCCAGGGACATTTTTACATGGGCACTGGCCGCTGTAGACCCCCGTGTAGAACCGCCCCTGATGATATATTAGCAGACCAAAACACTACACCTCTTAAAAACCTGACACATTTTACACACTGGATTCCCTTCACATCTTCCTGGATGTAGTTGTAAGTGTATTGTTAGACTTTGCACACTGAAGTTTACACATATGTGATAAGGAAATGATTATCTGAAGAAATCACAATTGATTTTGGTCAAACAAATAACATTTGGTTCTAAGACCATTGTGAAATGTTCTGTTCTGATAATTATACTATCATATATGATTAAAAAAAGGTTAAGATGAACAAACATGGCAGGTTAAGGGGTAGCAAAGAGACTTTATATTATCACTGAAACAGCCCCAATGGTAATAAAAGAGTCTCAGTCAATCTGAAAGGGAACAATGCACTCAGCTGCTTCTGACACATCTTCATTCTGGTCTCCACAGACTGAGAGGACTTCACCCACTCATTGCTTAAAAACTTAGCACTGCTACTTGTTGACTTCAAAATACTTGTTTTCTTATCGTAAGCAGTATACCCTTCTTAACAAGCCCAGATTACCCTACCATTCCTCTTATTTGCTAAATATTTTATGGAACGGTATGATATCATCATACATTTTTCACAACTTTGTTGTGCTTAGAGCCAGAGATATGTACAAAACAGGGCATTGGACTGGTCAAATAGTTCAGTCAAGTTAATCCAATCAGTGAAAAGTAAATAGATTATTTGTGAACATACTGTAGTCAATCTGTTATATGTTATTATTCACATACAGTAATTCAGGCATTTTGAACATAAATAAATCAGGTTTGAAATCTAATCCAGTTACATAAAAGTATTTACATTTGAAGTTTTGTTTCAAAATGAGAGCTGATAAGTATACATATATTCTTCAGATAACAGAGTCTGTAAGCAACAGATATAGGGCATTTAATTTTAGGCTATTTCATCATCCTCAGTACTGGCTTTCCAGATTGTGAGTCGTTCACAAAGCCTTTGTGGTAACAGAACAATAGGAAATGAGCGGGAGGCCTCTGTGTGTCACATGTGGTGCCTTTGATTAACATTCTAGACTTGTTTGTATGATAGGACCTCGGGAGAGAGCAAGAATACCAAAAAGGTAACAAAATCAAGCAACAGTTGAAAGCTGTAGTTAAAATACATACAGTGATAAGCGACACATAAACACCTCTCTCTTTAACCGTGAAACACTAGAGTATTATAAATAATGATACAATGAAATGTAGTTGCGCAATGATCAAACATTTAGATGTCTAACTTACAGTACCATTTAGTGGTATAGTCTAATACTGAGAAATCTTTTTTTTAAATCTCTATATATAAAACAGAGATACAATTCTTGTTAAAGAACAATCATTTTACTATTCTGTGACAAGACTGAGGGCAAAGTTAAGGTACTGTACAGACATCCTCTGGTGTTCAGTTCCTCACACTATCACCAGTGTGTTGATAACGTAGGCAGGGTGATCCTATGGTGTTCAGTTCCTCACACTATCACCAGTGTGTTGATAACGTAGGCAGGGTGATCCTATGGTGTTCAGTCCTCACACTATCACCAGTGTGTTGATAATGTAGGCAGGGTGATCCTCTGTGTGTTACAGCCAGATGCTGGAGATGTTTTGGCAAATGCATGCCGACAGCAGTCGATGTGGATTTGTTCACTGTTCTTTAGCCTGGACAGCTGGGAAGGGTAACTGAGCTTTCTCTCTCTCTCAGAGACTAGGGCAATGTAATGTATTCAGTCATTCATGGAAAACACCCAGATCCAATGATGAGTGCATTCAAGGGGTCCTGAATTCCTGCATTTAAAGAGTATGGCTAAGTATTGTTATTAATCAAATACCTCAATCAAGGCAAACCACATCACAGACAAGTAGGGATATTGTTTAATAGGAAGTCTACCTTACAATAGGCTACACAGAAAACTAACTGATCTTGACCTCAGTGAGATCACTACTTGCAGTGTCAGTCTGATGTTGCAGTGGGGGAGGGGCAGAAGTAAGCAGGTGATAAGTAAACGACAAATATTTTCGATTGAACAGTATGATGTTCAATTGTATAATCGTAAATTATTATGTATTAGCTGGGATTATACAATAATAATGATTATCCAACTAGAAAAAAACAATACTTTTATATTAGAAAAACGTAGTGTCACGAGTTTTTTCTTCTTCTCAAAGAATAGAGCACTTAACTTATGTTCTGAAAGGACTAAAAGTTCAATGCCTGATAACACAACCTGCTGAATCCATCATGCAACTGTTAAAACTACTGTTTAAGGTTCCCATCCCCCAACCACACATGGTATAGGTTGCCTTCCCTCTGCCTGTTTGTGTGTGAATGTAACTTACAACAGGCAAGACAAGCATTGTCTACTTTAGGTTGGTAAGTCACTATTAATGTTAAAGCTAATGTTAACTCGCAATCGTAGTTCAGCGAAAGTCGCTTGGTGTAGTATATCGATTTACCGACATTGACAATATAAATAACCTGCCTATATTTCAGGCAAAAATGAATACCCAAATGTAAAGCCAAGACGTCTAGCATCACAGTTCCTGTCTCTTCAGTGAACAAAGCAGGTATGCAAATATGACTCGCTATAACTTTGAACTAAATACTCGTGTCAGTCAATTGCATCTTTTGAGCGTGTATTTGATTCAGAAACACAAACAACATTTTCATAAATAGTTGCCTCTAAGGATGGCAACTTATTCGCGACCATGTGACAACCACTAGGTTTTTGGGCTGTTAATGCAAGCGCTGTTTCTCTGACTGCCTGTGCTCTCTGGCTGTGCTGCTAGTGAGAATCGTTAAGAACGCGCCTCAGAATTTAACAGCTGCACACAGTGAAGGATTTGCAAACATTGAAACGAACAATATGATCCACAAACAATTGAATAGCGAGATGAACTATCCGATACCGTTACACTAAAATAGTTTTGCCAGGTAACGTGTTTATTTAACTTAAAATAGTTACAGACACTATTTTGACGTTTGTTCTCAAAGTGTGAATCGGCAGTATTGTAACTATAGCCTATGGTTTGCCATTAAATGTGAGCCATAGGAGACGAGCTAGTCTGGCTTTTCGGGTGAGTCATCTGGAGTCAGTGGTGAGGTTATTGCGAATTTTATGTTGGCTAGCTTTCTAACCAACTTCCAAAAGGATGAAACTACTTAAAGTTTATTCAATGATTGTCTATGCATAGTCCAGAGAACTGCAACCAGTTTCTGCTAACGTAGCCAGTTTGGCTTAGTTCTAAGACTTGTGTTGCTAGTCTGGCTACGTACGTGTGAATATTGATTTGATATATCCAGCTATTCTAACTTTGACTTAACGGAAAATGTGTTATTGATAGGCAACTAAACGGCATGCTAGCTATAAAATACTTTTTTTGTAAGCTATTGCTAGCTAAATGTCTCGAGTGGAGTATTTATTCTCTTAAACTAGCCAATAACAGCAGGCGAGAGCTAGTATTAAGGTTAACTAGTGTAAATTAACGTTAAACTAACAATACAAAGCTTTTGTGTGAAAACATTGTGTGGACTACCTAGCTACAACTGAAGCCTGGTAGACATGGCTATATGCGTGCCTTAATGGTAAGGATTATGAATACAGACAACACGTTTCATCACATTTTTTGGTAGACTAACTAGTTAGCGTAAACCGTAAGGTTTGTTGTTTGAAAGCCATAACCGTTGACTAATAATGGTATTGCCGAGTGCATCATTTGTCTTCTCTACCAAACTTGGCATAAGTGATCACGTTGCGTGCTCCAGAGAACAAATAGAATGTTAAACATGAGTTTTTATAGCTACTTTGTAGAGCTTAATTACACCTTGCTGTCAGAAGATTGGGAACAATATTGGTATTATTGTCGGCTATTAAAATAGCAAAAGGGGAACAGGAAATTTCATGTACTTGACTCTTTAACCAACATTTTGTCAATAGCCTGTTTGTGAAGTGTAGGTAAATACACAATTTGTAAATGTGGATGTTCACACATTTGAGATAAAAAAAGGCACGTCTTTGTTGGCGTCTTTATAGTACATTTTTTAAGACTTGATTGGTCGTAGGGCTGCCAAGTTCCTCAACTTAGCCTAGATCTTGACTTGATGCACAGTTTACCTTTCACAGACTAGTTTGTCCAGTTACTCCACTTGTATCGATATAGGGAATGCTTCCTTCAAAGATGCAAACCTCGTCTACAAAAGGAAAATCCAATCTGAAATTCAGTGTTTGGACACAGGATTAGGCTACCTGTTGCTTTAAAACAACAGCACACAGCACCATTTAGGTATTCTGCTATTTCTGATAAAAACTTAACTCTCATCTACTCTTCAAAAGATCTAACTTCTTAAAAATGGGGTAGACATTTTTTGTTTTGGATAGATGGTTTTAGATTAAATGATCTAGTATCGAATATAGAATACCCTGTGAGGAAATTCACTATCTGTTAGGGTAGATTGCCAAAGGACTCATTTCCTATTTCAGTGTGAATAAACACCTTTCTGTGCTCCTCAGGTCTTTTGGTATAGGATATTCTGAAATATTCAAATTTCATTCACAGGCCTTATGTGTCAAAGTTCACCTTCACCAGGGACCTACCAAGATGTCCTGCAAGAACCCATAACAGCAAAAGTCAGTATTTCGCTTCTCTTTGTCAGACATGTCAGATCTCAGAAAGTGCAAAGACTAACCAACTTTTTTTCTTTTTACACACTTTGCTCCCATATCTGTTTATACACATTGTAGGCAATCTCCTATTGAAAGTATAAACCAATAGCCACATTAATTTGGCGGCAAATTTTAAGGAACGTACAAGATCGATCACGCAGTTGGGAAGACATGCCGACTCACCTGTTACTGCCATATGTGGAGGGTCCTGATGGGCTGGGCCAAGAGATTCTGACCAGTAGCAGTATGCCGGGGGCAGGATCCAGTATGACACCTCACTACACAACTGCTCAGAAAGCTGAAACAGAGGCAGAGGGAACCCTAGCCTTGTTTTGCATGTTCTGTGACCGGGCCTTCACTCACCAGGATGACCTGGGCCCTCATGTCCTGACTGAGCACCCCACCACCTTGTTTGAACCAACAGTGTTACGCGTGGATGCTGAGTTTCGAATCCCAGGAGAGAGAACCTGGCCCAGACCTAGCTTACCACCTGAAAATGAAGAAGTCTTCAAGTGTGTTGTGTGTGATCAGGTCACAGATGATGCTGGTGAATTGGAGACCCACATGAGGAAGCACAGGGACCATTTTACCTACAGTTGTAATCTCTGTAGCCGGCGCTTCAGGGAGCCCTGGTTCCTTAAGCTCCACATGAAGAGAATACATGGGAGCAAGGGGGGAGCGAAGAGCAAGGCCCAGCAGGACCTTGACACCCCTGTCACAATCAACAACATCCCCCAAGAACAAACGCCAGAGCCTGTCTCCACACTTTATAAAATGTGTATGGTATGTGGGTTTTTCTTCCCAGATAAAGACCGTTTGTTAGAGCACAGAAAAATGCATACCAGAGAAACAGAGCTTGATGAAGACAGAGATCAAGAGAGTATTGCTACTGCCAAGTCCTCGCTCAATCAGGAAGCATTTCTTCAGGGTCTTCAGCTTCGCCCTGTAACAAAGTGTTCTGATATGCAACCAGAAAAATACTACAGGGGAATTGCCCAGCTTGACCCATTCAACACTTACCAAGCCTGGCAGCTGGCCACAAAGGGCAAGATAGCAGTTGGTCCAAATATAGCAAAAGACATGGGCCAAGATGCTAGCTCAGACAATGAAGACTCTGGTTCAGACAAGGAAGAACTGGGAAATATTTGGTCAGAATCTCAAGGCGACAGGTCTGTTAAAGAGGACTCTGGGAGGCAGCTGAGGTCTAAAAGGCTACTGGGAGCAGAGACCCCATCACCTGAGCCAGACCAGAGGTCTCTGATCCGGAAAGACAAGCCAACACACTGTGAGGATTGTGGGAGGACGTTCAGAACCTACCACCAGCTTGTGCTCCACTCCAGAGTGCACATGAGGGAGAGGGGTGGAGAGGAAAGCCCCACTGCCTCCTTTGACGGCAAAATGTCAAGAGCAGGTTCCCTAGACCAAGTAGAGGAAGGGTCTGAAGATGGCTCAGAGGAAGGAACTGGGGATGTCTTTTGTTCAGGTATACATTTGTACCAGCTTGGACTTGACAGATTGTATTTAGAATTATTTGGTTGATATAGAACAAGCAATAATGTTTCACATAACACATTTTGTAAAGGGCTTTCGAAACCTGTTTTTTGTCTCCCTCTGCTGTACACCTATTGATAATGCACCTTTTCCTGAAACGCATTTAATGATGTTTTGTTTTTATTAGATAAAAGTGAAGATGGCATTGATCAGACAAAAGTCAAAACCCTTGCATCCTCAAGGATATGCAGCTACTGTGGAAAAACATTCCGTTCAAGCTACTGCCTCAATGTTCACCTCAGGGTTCACACAGGTAAAGTTGATATATTGTTGACATTTTTGTTAAGCTGTGAACTGTCCATGGTTTAGAAACCGTGTGTGTGTGTGTGATTAAGGACTTTGGTTGGTCCTTTTTGTGACCATTTATTCCCTTTTGTATTTTAGGTGAAAAACCATTCAAGTGTGTATACTGTGATTATGCTGGCGCACAGAAGACCTCACTGAGATATCACCTGGACAGGCATCACAAGGACAAACCTTACTTTGAGATCCCTAGTAGACCAGTGCTGCCAGGGCCCTCTCCTAGTGAGAAAGAATCCACCAGAAATAAGGAGGAGAAACGGACCACAAGCAGGTCCAAACTGTGGGTAACCCCCAAGGTTGGGCCAGGAACTAAGTCACGTGTCAATGCTAAAGGAGAGGACAGGTGTAATAGTTTGAGTGGTAAGCTTGCCAGCCCTCCTACCAAAGTGACTGCTGAGTGTGGGAAATTAACCGCTAAGAGTGCTTTCTTTGCAGAAGATGTCCACATAAAATACCCCATACCTGTCAACCTGAAGATGGAGCGTAAGGAAATAAAAGACGAAGACAATGAGGCCCCATTAAATCTGTCCTTAAAAGTGTCACTGTCTATCTCCGCCACATCAGAACCAAGAAATGTGTTAGTTCCCAAAGCATGTGCGTCTTGCACCTTTAAAACTCTTTACCCAGAGGTCCTACTCATGCACAAGAAGCTGATTCATAAGGAAAAGTCAGACATGACTAAGAGGAATGGTATCAGAGGCAGTGCTAAACTGAAGCGTTACACAGGCTGCCCCCCAGCCCTGGATGGCAAAGATGTCACCCCGCTTCCTCCAATTGACAGGAGACATCCTCGCCGTACCAAGTCACCCACCCCCCAGCCAGCAAAACCTTCAGAGATGCGTCCCCAGAACCCACCTCAGGTCCCTAAAAGTTCCCCAATCCCGTCACTCCAGAGGGAGTCAGGACAGGAGGGCAAGAGGTACAGGAGGATTGAACCTCACACCAGCCAGAACTCCCCCTGGTTTAAAGAGGCAGGGCAGGAGTCCATCAGCGGTGTGAGCAAAGATGACTGCTATGCAGTAGACCGACCGAGCCCACCTGACAGAGTGGGGATTGGACAAAGGAGCTACTCGGTGAGGCACGACGTGGTCTGGCCCTCAGATGCTGCCAGACTCTGTCTCTCCAGCCGGTTTGGCAGTCTGCCTCAAATGGACTTTGGTGAAACCTCCAGCAAGAGGCCAAAGTACTCGTTGCCCCCATGCAGGGAAAGTGGCACTGCTGAAACCCCCAGTTTCAGGACAGGGGAGGTGTCCAAAAGACTACCTACCTCAGGCAGGAAAATGTCACTGCAAGGAAACTCCCCATCTGAATGCCCTCAGGCCTTTGCTCCTGTGAGATCATCTCCTCCAGCCCCCGGAAGCATCGACACTGACTGGAACATGATCAACATCCTACGCTCCTACTGCCCCAGTGACCTGGCCTCCCTCTACCAGGTCACAGGGGCCAACCCAAGCCACGGAGGCTTGACCAATCCTAGGGCAGGTATGTAGCCTACTGAGCACTTAGTCTAACAATTAGCTCATCTTGGCAGTCTAAATATTAGCTCATCTTGGCAGAGCTTATATTATATTCTTGAATTTGTTGGATGTTTAATTGTCAACGCAAGGGCTTTAGGATTCAAAGCCCTTTTTTCCAAGATCACACTGAACTGGTCTTTGGCAGTGACAGTTCAGTTTGCCCATCTCTCTTCCTAGGGAATAGAGCTACACTATATCAACACCTGCCTACTCTACCTAGCATACAGAGACGAGACCATGCCAGTCCCATCAGCAATGATAACTATGGAGCCACTGACAAAAAAGCCTAACAATTGTAATGGTAATGATGACAGTAAACTCCAATGAAAGTCAATTTTGTAAAATGTAGAATTTGTCAGTGTCAATCTTATTATTGTATTCATTGATCTCATAATGTATTAATTGAAAACCCTTCTCTCCCTTTCCAGGTCTAAAGTATTCTGATGGTATCATGTTGCCACCTGCTTCAGTAGAAGGAAAGCGGTAACTGATAGATTATTTTGTGATGACCTACTGTGATCTTTAGATAAACCTTTATAAATTAGCCTACCTACAGTTTACAGTATGTATGATGATTGACTGTTAATGTAATGTAATGGTATGGATGCACTAGATAGAATTTGTGTAAAGGAAGAAAAGAAATCATACTTTTGCATGTTCAATTGCGGCTGTCTTGATCTTTTTTCATACATTTTTTCATAGTCAGCTATACATTACTACATTATTTTGTCAAAGCACTGTCCAATAGTCTCAGGCCTGACGGTTTACAGTCTTTATTCACAACATGTATGATATGCATCAGAAATTGACTGTTGAAGGTCAAGAAATGTATTATTTTATCGTCAGATAAAGCTGCTGTAGCTGTCATGTGAACTACGACAGACAATATGGTTTCAGGATGGAATAAAATGTCTGATATACCTCTTTGTAGCTATCACTGGATGGACATGACGGTATCATTTTCAGTTGGGATCAAGTATAAAGTGCCACACGGAATTCTGTGTAAAAGGTACACTGGTTTACCAGTGGCCTATTAGTGCCTCAAAACCCACTATGCTGTAACACATGGACCAAATAACACAATAACTGTGGGGTTTTGTTTTGTGTGCAGAACAGTTCTCTATAACATTTGTTTTAAACACAATTGTCTTATTTACACAGTATTCAGGACGTTTCTTATATCATTAAGTGTCCTGAGCAGCAACTGAGTAATTTGTATCTAGTTTGTGGCATGTTGACCTGGCTATGTGCCTCACCAGTGGCCTTGGGGATTGTCTTATTTGGTGATATCGATTGTGGAGGAGGATATAATGGCCTTGCTCAAAGCATTCTACGCTGATGGAAACAAATCTGTGATTGCCTCAGGTTTCAGACTTTTCTTATTTTCAAGCAATTTGTGTACTTCAGATTTAGTAATCTGGTCTTTTGCCATTTATTATAGAATTTTGTGTTAATTTATTACCCTTTATTTGGTTTTGTTTCTAATATTCACATGTACTTTGTAAAAAGTGAAATATTGTTTAAATATGTATGACAGTTACAATATAATAAAAAATTAGTCCATTACATTTTGCGTTGCATACCTGTTGTCCCAACTCTGTTAAAGGTTTGAGTTCCTGTTGGTGCTGGGCTTCCTCTCAGCCATCCTCATCACCTGTCTTCTGAACCTGTTTCACATTGTATGTAATGGTTGTTCTTATGGTACATTTGAGACTTAACTACTGGACACTGGATTATCTTTATTTTGTGAAATATTCATATTGCTTAATTCTTTTATTCTATTGTGTTTTGATTAGATCAGTATTGACCCAGGAAGAGTAAAATTGTCAAATCCTCAGTTATTAATTGTGCAATGAATGAATATGGATATTACATTAAATGTTAACACAACCACGACATTCGTAAAATATTTATACTTGACAGAAGGTAACTAATTTATTTTTTGTGTGGATATGGAGGATCTGACCAGCCTTCATTTCTGAATTTCAACACTAGAGGGCAATAAATACAAAGACTCGACTGTGTTTCAGTTGTAGGCTTTTGTGGGATAAACTTATACTGTTGTTTGCTCTTGTGCCACGTAGAGGCTAGTTGGTGGTCTTAGCGGACAAGTTAGGTAAGAGTTTCATGTGAGTTATTGTCATCATTGACAGGTCAAATCACAGTATTTGTTGGATGGTAAAGGGAAAGCAAAGATTTTTTCCAAATACCAGTAATGATTGGCATCTTAGCGCAAAGTGTCATTTACTTAGGTTATTGTTGTCTGGGAAAATACAAAGCCATGGTGAACAACATATTGTCCTTCCAAAGAACCATGTGAACTTCAGATTGATTTGTCATAAAATGGCAACCCTTGTTTACTTCCTTCCCATCTGAATCCTTAGAGGAGGAGACTGACCGAAGAGATAACAGTTGTGCGTTCTGTCAGCAATAAATTACAAGGGACAGTCTCCAGCACATTGAACACTTTAAACTTTGATTTTCTTTTTTGGAGTATAGCACATCTGTTTGCTGTCTGTTCCCCTGGGCCAGTGCTGTGTAATCTATTGCATTAGCTCACATTAGTGCATATCGCCCATGGGCCTTGGTAATCACAAACGCAAAATGAGCATTTCACTTAGCATCACCCTCAAATCCCCCCACACTGTAGCAAACGTAGTGCAGATGCGCGGCAAAGGACAGAAGCTGATTTCATCTCATGATATGCTTCCTGTTACTCTGAATCCCTATGTCCAATATGATGGTCTTGTTATATTTTCAGCTTTTCAAAACTTGCTGAAAGGGGTTTATGTCAAAGTGTCCCTTTAACAAGCATATACTCTGCATTTTCACTGTTTACTTGGCATGCTTTATTCACCACACACAATAGATCATGAAGTTCAATGAACATTCATGCTGACATTTTCAATGGTAGTATTGACTTATGATTGAATGTGTTGCATTTATTGTGTCATAGGAAAGTGTCATAGGAAGGTGTTTGATAGGAAAACCCTAATCAACTAAAATATATTTACCAGGCTACTCCTGGAAATAAGTCTGACTGATCGGTCTACTGAAAGTCTTTTAATTGTTTTATTCTACATACGATTGTGATTTTAAACATGATGAATGCTGAAACATTGCTATAATTTCTGCATCATGCCTCATGTTTTGCATGGCTGGATCGCCTGGATGAAAAGAATGACACAATTTATTGTTAACTGTTGTCGAATGTACCAAGTTCTTCTAGTTATCGTACAGTTGACTATGAGCACTCAGCAATGGTTTTAGTGCACATCCTTTAATTACCCAAATACAAATCTGTGCTTGCATTAACATGAATCATTTCCTTAAAAGCCAAAAGTGATTAAATATTCAATTTTAGGAACAATCCACTCCACGTTTCCTTGCCATATCTCTCTATATATCTAACTCTATCTCTCTCTCTGTAAGTGCTCTTCACTCTTATTTTCAGTTCTGTTGACACTCCTAATTGTTGCCTCCAGATTGTCAACTTGCATGAATTAGCAATTGGGCCAGCAAAGTGGACACAGTCAATTGTTGAATATCCTGTCAGAATGTGAGACAGAAAGTCTGTTCAGGCTGTGATTGCTCATCATCATCACCCCATCCCTCTGAGGAAGAGGAGCAGTGTAATGGTTCCCACAAAAACAGCCTCTGGCCTCAGGAAAGGGATTTGGGTGTCTGTAGACAACAGGGGCCATATGGAGAGGGCTGGGATAGCAAGGCGCACATACAGAATAATGGATGACGTGTCATGTTTCATGTTGCCGAGAAGTCATCAAGAGATTTGGTTTGGGGAAATCAAAAGATGTACATGCAGCAAAAGTGACTGTTAGAGCATTTAACTTTTTTGCTTTTATTGTACAATTGTATCATCTATTAGTTGAATGTAAGTTCAATAAGGGAAATATGATTTGTTCTGTTTGTAAACAGTTTGGAGTAATATTGATATTATCTGTCTCTATATTCAAACTTTATTAATCTTACTGACACCATAAACTTTACTGACACAATAAACCAACCATCTGTTTTCTGAAACTGTATGGACTCGATTGACCCATATATCATACTGAGGGTGTAGTGAGAAAATTAAACAGCAATCGAAAATGAATGTTGCAAAATTACACTTGTGACATAGGCCTGCCAGTTTCATTTAATCCCAGATATACGCATATCAAACGGAGGCAAAATATGAAAATCTACTTTTTGATAAAGACAAACCCATTACTCAGTGTTCCCCTGTGTTCTTCCGAGTTCCCCTGTGTTCTTCTGTGTTCCCGTGTTCCCCTGTGTTCTTCTGAGTTCCCCTGTGTTCTTCTGTGTTCCCGTGTTCCCCTGTGTTCCCCTGTGTTCCAAGCCCTTTTTACCAGGGGGTTCTGTCTACTTAGTCCTTTTCAACCCCTCCAGTCCTTCTGGGCTCTACCTGCATAGAAATAAGCCCAGCACCTCACCTCTGTTTTTCTCCCAGTGTCAGAACTACACTTAAGTGCTGTTTCCGATACCCATGAGTAAGCCCCATAAAAGCCGCCCCATCGCCGCGGCGTTATTGTTTCTTGCGGATGATTGATTGATGGATGAGGGCTGACACTTCAATGAAGCCATTTCCACTGGCATCTCTATCCGATGATGTGCAGCGTATATTTTCCATCCACGCCTCATTGCTCGCCTGTGTCATTCCTGGAACTTCATTTACACCATGTTCCCTGAAGGACCTTTTTCAGCCCATCTCTCTTTTTTCTCTCTCTGACTCCCTCCTTTTTATCTGTTCTTTTTTCCGTGCCATAAAATAATGCTATTTCTTGTCAGCTCTGGAGGGGCCTGGAATAATTTGCAGAGAATGATAAAACCAAAGGCATGGAGGGGTTATTTACAGAAGTGTGACACTGACAGGGTCCCACTGTTGGGCTTTCTTTTGCTCCCAGTCAGAAGCCAGGTCCAAGCTGAAAGACGACAGAGCTGGGACATACATCTCTAAAGCACCTGATACCAAGCATACTATCGATCATCTGTATTTACGTGTTAAAGACAAAAAGCTCTTTCAGTTTTGCGTAGCCCACCAACAAGAAGTTGCCTAAACGGTATAAAAAAATGTTATATTAGTGCAATCATAGTGTGATTGAGGTACCTTCACGGAGACAGTTGCCTGTTTTTTTGCTCATATGGGGAGCAGATGGTAAGCAAGCATCAGTGCGGCAGACTTTCTGGGATGACAGCCATGAGATTTCCCCTCAGGTGCCATTGGAGCCCCTTTAGAAGGGAAGTGTGATTGGTAGGACATGGCACCTCCTAAACAACTGCTATCTGTTTGCCTGACTCCCCTCCATCTCCAAGCACTCACCAACGGGACACACTGTGCTCTATGTAGCCTGGACACCACATGGAAGAACTACTGCTATAGACTGAATTTTTCTACCTGTAATTCATTTACTGGCCTGTTAGCGTTTAAAACAAATCATTGTCTGGATTTGTTGTATAATTCTCTGTATGATAGACATCTGTTATCTGTTTCCATGCTCAATAAGCTGACGCTAAGTCTGCGGGCTGAACCAGCTCTGCAAGGAGAATGAGATGGTACCTTTGGCCGTTCGATGTATTCATTGTAGCAATGCGTGTGTTCTCTATGAACCTGACCTTGCCTGTCTTGGGACATTTATGTGCAGCAGAAAATATGATTGTTTCCTATAAATGATATTAGGGAGCCTGTGTCTAAAGAAAAACAGACATGGCTCCCAGCATTCCTGATGGGTTTCCCTTTGTTTCCCCCACAGTGAGCACTGGTCATCCCTTCCTACAAAATATGTATTTATTCGGCTGGTCTCCCCTTTGTGGAAGCAGTGCAGGAGAAGTGATTTGGCCCCAGAGTGTAATTCCCCCCATGTATCCATTGGCGTGTCATTCTTTATCAATAATCACCTTGGAGGGAGCCCTGTGCAGGGAGGGGGGGGGGTGACCTCTCTGGTGATGAGCGGACACAGGCGGGGTTCATCTGATACATCCTGGTCCTGCATAATGGCTGTGGATGTAGGCGAGAGGTTTGAGTGCAAGAGAGGAGGAAATGGCATCTCCTCCATTCTAGGACAAATGGAAGCACATAAGACCCTTCTCAGCCTTGTCACCACTCCAGCGGGCCCATCTCAAATCTGTCACTTCCAGCACTTCCATGCATGGGGGAAGACCACAGAAAGCGCATCACTGTTGAATACCTTCCAGGAGTGCAAGACAATGTGTTGTTTTCAACATCAATATCATTCTTTGAAAGACCAGGAGGCTCATATCACAGGCTCAATCTATATCTCAAATAATCTGTGTATGTAAGACAATGGAAATATACATTGGAATCTGAGAGTCTATGATTTCGTTTTTGTATTTATTAGCAGTACTGTAAATCCCAAGTATGGTAGGTGAGTGGGTGGGGCTGTGTAGAAAGAAGGATAGGCAGTTACACCTCTATTTCACCAAGCCATACCCCTCCTCCTCTAATGCGATCTGACACTGAATACTACACACAGAGAAACAAGTAACCTCAAATTGGGTTATGGCTCCTACCTGCCAGTAATCTGGTTGATAAGCACTATACATGTAGATTTCTGGGAGGAGGAAAATCACATTACTCTGAGCGGAACTGGGATTTTCGGTCTAAATTGGCCGTGGTTCCTGAGGTCTCCTGGTCTATTTAGGATGAACAAGGTGATATAAATGATTTGACTTTGCACCTGATAAATGGGGCACATAGTAGCACACATTAAGGTTGAAAAAACCCTAGAGATTAAGAATAGGAAAAAAACTAAAAGGCTAGAAAATAATGTTTAACGGAGCCTTAGGTTTGAAGAGATATCTGTGGCAGTATGTTCAGCCTTAAAGACTTGTTCACTATCATTCTTTAGGGTACTCTTTATCCAGTATTTGATCACGTGTGATCAATCATTTGTAAAAAATCTGGTTTGGGATTAGTACACCTATTTACACATTAATACCATTGAATCATATGCAAATTTGAATCTGAAAGAAGTAATTTATTGTCAATTTTTCTCATGTTCTCATTTTACATTCAGTTCATATGAGGATGGAATAATGATTTAATGTTCGTGAGCTGTAGGATCTAGCTAGAAAATTAAACATGCCAGGCCAGAAAATATTGGAATTCAGAGTTCATGTAGCACTTGCATCTTGTGGGTGTGTGACTAGCATGTAACAACTCTGCATGACAAACACACACTAGTGCACTGGCAGACTTCAGCCTTACTGCTGTTTTTGTGTGTTTTGACATGACGCATGAATCCCCAGAGGTCATGGAAATCAGACTACCCAGGTGCAACACTAACATCCTCCCAGTATCCAAACATTTTCTTTAAAAGTAACTGGCACACTGGGGCCCATAAGTTAGACCTGAGCGCTGCTCAAGATGTCTGGCTCCCAATAAGACTCTACCCTGAGCAATAAACTTTGACATTGCTGCTTGACAAATGTCTGCCCTTTTTCATTGTCAAGTGTTACAAATTGATGAAATGAGTTCATCGATGTTCTCTGGTCATTATCTCTCCAGTGGCACTTTGTTTTACAGACAGTGGGGAAAGGGACAGTGCAGATTAGAGGCCCAGGCACAGTTTATCAAACAAAATCTAATATCATCCATAAGAGGGGAATCTGGAAATCAATACTTCATTACTAAATTGTTAGTGGGGATGAAGAGTAATTGTGCGAGTTCAGAGATGTGTCTCGGCGGCCGGGGCACAGGAAGTTCAATGTCACCCGGGAAGTGATAAGTAAAGACACTGATGGGAAGAAACATTTCTGTAATGGGGGATGGTGGGGGAGAGCATGGGACTGAGCACGCTGCGAACAATAGACACTGGTTTGCCATTGATTGGACTTCAGCAATAAAGATAGAATGATATAAAGAGTAGGGTGCTGCTGCTTCTGATCCTACCCTTTCCTTGTCTTCTCATGCTCACAGTGATGTACACATGGCTGCAGCTTTCAATCAGTAAGGAACATCAGTAAAAATGTATCAGTAATCAGTAAAAATATATGACTAAATTAATGGATTAATTACTCACAATTTCATTTGTATTTGCTACATTCCGAAAAGAATGAAGAAATAATTACAAACCAAATTCCTCTCATACAAAGTTTAGTTACACAGATAATCAGTACTGCAGCCAAGTTTCAAAAGGAAGAATATGTTGTTGTTTTTTACTGTGTTTGGTGTGGTCTTATTAGTCTCCTCATCTCTTGCTCAGTATTTATTCTGGTTGTGTATGAGGTCACGTCAAAGAGCACATCACCTCCATGTGCTTTGGCACAGACTCATCCCTCTAAAAGCCTGTGTCTGGAACCCTCCTGACCTGCTCCCCTGCCTCGCCATGTTCACCCATGCAAATCAGAGTGCCTTCAATTTGGAGAGTCATAAGCCAGGACCTGCTCATCTGTTGGGCTCCAATGGGATTTCTGGAGAGGTACTGTGCTGCTAGATATAGAATTGCCAATGCAGGGCTTACATGGAGATGTTTTTAGAAAAAGCATCAGAGGTAAGGTAGGAATGAAGCTGGAAGTGGTTGCATATGTAGTTTGGTGAAGTGTTTCATGTGTGGCACAATTAAATGTTGGAAACTGATGTGTGTATCTTCAAAAACATGCAATTTTTGGTTGCGTGAATCAGGTCATGGCATGCAGTTCCACCATCTATCAGTCATGTCTATCCCTCCCAAATGTAGCCTTTGACCAAACTGCCTTGCCTTATACAATACTTACAATAAAGCTCTTATACAGCATCATGTCAACACAGGGAGTTACACATTCTCCTGATAGACTGGTTTACTAATTTGCAACAAAAAAAACACCTTGCTTTCAAATCACTAACTACCAGGGGAAGTGTTATAACAAGCTGCTGGTATCCAGCTCCCCACACATCATAACATGTTTCAATGTTCACCAAGTACAGGCTACTTTTGGTTTGGTTGACAGAGATAAACATATTTTATCGCTTGCTTTGACGTTTGTGAAGTGAAGTTGACAGTCCAGTTACAGGGGCCCTTTGCTAATGATTTTTGAGCAGCCCCCAACTGAGTCCTAAATGTCTGCAATATCCATAAACAACTCTATACTGTCCAATTAGGCAGACAGAGATGTACTGGGCTGTCAGGCAGATTTGCATGGCTAAGCACCTGAGATCCAGAGGATGATGGGGGGGATGGTTCACCGGCCAGGGAGAGAATGTGCACAATGGATGACTTTCATTACAGCATTACCGCTTTACACACACCCAATTACTGCCAGGATTAATTCATTATCTTACTCCTCTCCCTCACCAAAACCGCTGCTGTTTCCACGGGGTGTTGTCCTCTTACAGTTTGCCACGCGGCCCAAGTTTCATGGCTGCCCTTCCTCATCCTCTTCCCTTTCTCTCCCTCCCACTGGTTTCTATCCAGAGCGGTTGGTGCCAGCACGGTGGGGACGGCTCGGAGGTTTTGGAGAGAGGAAAGCTTCGTTGGCGCTGCCGCTGAGAGGACGGCCATTTGCAAGACCATACACTGGGAATAATTAGAATTTATGCGTGCTCGTCATCTGCCGCCCCCTCCTCTCTCCCTGCTGTAGCCCTGTCAGTGGTCAGAGGAGTTCAACGGAGCATGACTCATCCCTGAGTGCGTTTGATCTGAATGAATTATGCTTTTTAGATTCATTATGGCACTTTATTTCTCCTCTCTGCCCTCCTCCCTTGTCCATCCACAACCAGGAATGAGATGTGTGACTGTGCATTAAAGGCTAGACAGGGTACATATTTTATTGTGTGCATGCTGTCATATAAGCAAGACAGAAGTTGTAGGGTATAAAGCCCTAATCAGACCAGATACTATAATAGCATCCGTACTGTGATTTCAATACTGTGTGTTTTAAAAGATTTCTTCCAAAAACCTTAACATTCATCACAATAAACTCACAAATTCTGATAATGGTCGTTTGAAATCTTTTTCTATTTGCATAAAAAAAATATATGAATAAGATCTACCCGGTTCATGCAATTGAAAGACCTCAAATCTAATGGGATACAACCACTTTGATATGACAAAAGTATAATTGAACTCATGCTGTTTTGTGTACATGGGTATGACAAGTGCTAATGGGATCATTTAAGATAATTTAAAACACAAACGAGTCTTCACTCTCTCTTCATTAATTACTGCTAATTATGCGAATATCTACGCTCTTGTTGCGGCAGTACAGCTTCAGCATCTGAGTTGTGAACATCAGGTCTAAACTGGGAGATATCCTTTTCCTCTTTCTGGAAGACTGCCTGATACTGTGTGGCCATAGTGAGATGTACATACATTGTGCTGGGTACGTATCCTGACTTGGTTGGATATCAAATATGGTATAATAAGTTTGGGATGATATTTTTCATAGTGGAGCAATGCTATGCATATTTTACAATGCAAAATATTGTCTGTATCAACATTCTGGGAATGAGAGGATAAGGTCCTTACTGTTCCTTTAACGTCATCCTATACAATCCAATGACATTTTTGTTATGTCTGTTTGTCTCACATCTAGGTAGGAAATGGAATAGATACAACCAGGCATTTGGGATTTCAGGAGAGTCCACAGCACTCTGCAGGACGAGCAGATTGCATCACCTAATTTCTGCATTTTTAATTGTTTTTTTCCAAGGCCGCAGTCCCAAGGGAGACGGGCCAGTCTAACAGAAAGGTTAGCAGCCGCTGATGCAACCAAGCTGCTGCATTTAAGACCATGTTGAGTCTTTTTCCATTCGAATTTTGACCATGGTTAATAATGTAGTCGCCTAATACCCAAGTATTTACGTATGCTGGAATGGCATGTTTCCTTTACATTCAAGAAAATGGGATCTGTGCTCTAAAATAATTATCGTTACCAAGTGGTCAATATTTTTTTTTTCCCAAAACTGTTGTTTTCTGTGTCTGTTCAGAGCTTCATCAGTAATCAAGGGTTCATTTCACACCTCAGTGGATTGCCTGCTTTAATCTCTATTCAGAGTAATTAAATCTGTCCAATAAAGTGAGCTCGTTCCTCTTTGTACTCACCCATCTCCTCCTCTTTTTTTATTGTTTTACACCCTTCACATCTCATCTCCTGGACTACACGCCAACCCGCCTTGCTTGACAGGCAGAATCTATCCCTAAAATTAAAAAATTCCTGACCTATCTGGAATGACAAGACAGTGAAGGGGAGGGATGAGGAGAGAGAGAAAAGAGGGGAGGCAGAGAGATAGAGAGACAGAGAGAGGGAAAATGGAGAGAGTGTTGAATCTTTACCAAGATTGTTGGGCGTAGAACAGGAAGAAGTCTGACACAACCATGGATGTGCTCTCCTTTCTTCCTCCCCAGCAGAATGGAATGTGAAGATTTGACCCTGTCAATCAGGTCTACTGACAAGTTTAATCACGGAGTGCCCTCCACAAAATCATGGCTAAATAGGAATGCAAATAATAGAGCACTGGGGCCTCTTATAAATGCTAATCAAGAAGACTAATCAACTGACAGGTCCACAGATCTGGCTTCTTCAAGGAGTCACTCAAACTAAGTTTATTCTCCTTTTCCTTGCTATTTCAATTCAAGCTTTTGCTCTCCCTTCTTTTGACCAGGGGAAATGTGAAGGCTCACTCCCAGTCCTGCTCTCCTTCTCTGGGTTATTTCATTGAAGTCTCTCACAGGTTTGATCTATTTACACGGATGTATCATGTCAATTATGATCGCCTTTGATGTTTTGGAGTATTTATTTTTTAACTTTTCCCTGCGAGCTGAAGAAGAAAGGTTATATATTCCATTCTTGTAAAGGAAATCTATCTGATAAAGTATTTCCTTTCTTTTCAAGCTAGACCAACTGCCTATTTCTAAACCATGTAAATGAAGTCTTGCCAATCCACCGCTCTGTGATCCGTCACAAAAGTCGAGTGCTCCCTGAAGACTTTGAAATGTTGATTTTGTCGGGTTCGAGTATGGTGACTTCCTGCAGCACCTTTAGAAATACAATTGATCTAAGTTTTATGTGTGCTTCAAAGTTGTGAAGGTTGCCTTTTCCCCCAATTGTCAAAGATTTCAAAGCTAAATGTGAAATTCTGCCCTGCCATGGTTAAATCAAGAGTCAGGGCATCTTTTTGAAGTCCCAAACATCATACAGTAGATGGGACCAAATCCAACATATTGCTGTGTCAACAGGCTGTTGTTTTGGATTGCCTACATTGTAGATCCTCCAATCAATTCAAGCAGTGACAGAAAGGACATGTTTTCTCTTCTCCTCCTGTAGAACAGACTCCACACTGACTCAAACATTTTGGAAGAGGACCATTGTTTATTTCTTTAACACCACCACTTACTCGTACTACTCGTATTGTAGAAATAATTGGGGAGATAGCAAGTCACTGAAGTAGAATTTTATTCTCTGCTACTTTATGTTTAACAATATATAATTCATTGTTAAGAAAAAACATTTATTCCAAGAGAGGAATGGATGTGGCATAATTATACATGATTTGATATGGTTTGGTATGTCAGTGGGAATTAGAGGGTTATAGCTGGGATGACGACAAGATCCAACATCCTAAAGACTATCCTTCTCTCCCTGCTAATGATGGTTTACAGGCCAATTCTCTGGGGGCAGTCTTGAGTGCTTCCAAGATATCCCATCTTCACAGGCAATCCACATAACTTAGTCTGGCAATGCCAAAGGGAGGTATAAAGAAAAGCCAAGAGCATGAGTAAGAGATGTGTCAGATACAGCTCTGCGCATAAATCTGTGCAAAGTAAACAGAACCTCTCGCAAATCCAAACCTCCGCTCTCCTCTTTCTTTTCCCTCTAAACTCTTACATGGCACTTATGAATGCCTGCAAAACTACCCAGCAGGTGCTCTGATTCATTCCCATGTGTTTGATTTGTGAGCTCAAGGACTTCTGAGGTGGTAGTCAGAAGAGAGAAGATGGGTGCTTAGTGGTGGCTTCTCTAGGACACAGTCGTCTGTAGTCGTCTGTGCGTATACACCTTCTGGAGCCTTTTTACAAAACCAACCAAATGACCGTTGTCCTGTCAGGATTGCTCACTTCTTCATAGAAATGCCATTGGGATGTTACACAGTCTCTGAATCTGAATATCCATTCTTCCTCTTCCTTCCACAAACACTCTGGACCACCCAGGCAGAGCTGATGGTAGCCGTCACATTGCAAGGCTAATGGGGGCTCTCCCCACCTGACCCCTAAAGGAAAACCAACCATCAGGAAGACCAACTGAGCAGCCAGCACCAGGGGCATCAACAGCTGGCAGCAGACACCCAATGAGAACGCCTGCCTGTCTGCCAGGCTGCCACCTCACTGTGTACTAATGATGCCCTGAGTCCAACAGTTTGCAAGGCTATTTGATCAGGTGGCAGATCAATGCCACATCATCATACCCACCTCCACCCACTTGTCAGCGGCAGTTAGCCCAGAAAAATAGAGTGACGTCAAGGCTGTTGACTGATCCATCTGTCAGCTTCATCCTGTCTGTCATCTTGTCTATGTGAAACAACACAGAGATACATCAGGTCATGTAGAAGTCAAAAGAATTCTGGAGCTTGTTTATGGATATCATGGCATTAGGCGGCAACCCCCCCCAAAATACAAATATCTTCGTGGGCCCAAATTCCTTATAGGGTGAGTGTACAGAAGATTTGGTTAAAAAGAGAAACCTACAATGTGCAATGGTACATCCGATTTATGTATTATATCATTTGTCTGCCAACTGTACCATCTACAGCCATTAAAACCAAATGGGGGTGCAATGCCGAGATCATTTAGCGCTCTGCGGACCGTCCTCGTGACTGAGAGACGTGCGATGGTATGAAGAAAATATGAGGAGAGAGATGCCCGGTATTTATAGCAACCAGATAACGTTGTGATGAAATTGACAGGCCACCTAATGATGTTTCTCAAAGTGCCATGGATGCAGACGAGCGGACCTCTTCAAATGGAAGGGCGATCCCTGCTGACACAGGGGATAATAGCCCTGCATAGAGCCCATTGTCTGGGCACCCCACACCATGGCATTTGGAACTGAGCAGCTCCTGTTCGCCTGGACAAATGATCCGCTCTCTGCCAGGGAATGTCAGCCATCATGCCTCTCAGTCAGTCCATTCACATGAAGGATGGATGACTACTTGGGCCACTCTTGCTTAACCCTATGGTTTATGGTTCATTACGAATAGTTGGTGTAGTATTATAACATGTTGGTCTCTCTGTCTCTCTTTCTCGGTCGCTTTGTCTTTGTCTATCTATCTATACATATTTCTATCTATGTATTTAATCTGTCTGTCTAGTCTTTGGGAACAATACAGAAGAACGATACAAAGCCTTCATTATAAACGAATCTACAGCTACCACTGGGACTTCCATTAAGCCCAATGTTGTTGCGATGCTCTGGTCTTATTTGATTCATCAAGAAGACGTTGGTTGGCATGATTTATCTATGCCACTTACTTGTTTTCATTTTGCCCGAGGGCTGCTGCCAGCATCAGGGGCCTCTTTTTACTTTGTGACAGCTCCATCTCAAGAGAAAAGACTCCCCAAGCAAAAACAGTGCATCAAAACAAATAAGGCCCACGCCACTTAGGGGACGTGGCTGCAATCAGGACCCATGTTCAGTGCATGTCAGCCCAGTGATGCAAGGCTATGCATGGACGTGCATCTATTCTGTGCATATATGGCTTCACTGTGGCCTTCACCATTTGTCTGGCAGTTCACCCGCATGACCCGCTGATACGGATTGTAAAACAGGAATAGATGTTCATCCCTTGAAGTTTGCACGAGTATTATTTTTTCCATTGAAATTAGGATTAAAAACACTCCTAAAATGACGTGACTCAAATACAGTGCATACTTTATGCAGGAAGAGGTTTAGATCTCCCTCCCCCACAGAGCAAAAACTAAAATCCTGTGTCAAAATTCTCCACTATCGCCATCACCTAGTCTACCTCCCCCTTCCCTAACCCAAAACCTGCAGGCAACAGGACGTACTTGTACATTAAATAAGAACTGTCACCCTGGGCAACTTGCAGCAATGAAGCATTTATTCTGCCTCACATTTCCTGGCACTTAGAATTATTTCCTTCATGCCTGATAACCAAATTACAATATGGCAGGTCTCCCCCGAGCCACGGGATTGTTAGTGCCAGCTCACAACATACTTTCAACTGATGTGGCATTTCATGTACAGCTGCCAATCAAAGCCTGCAGAAGGGAGAGATGTAAATGAGGGCGGGCCCGACGGTGTTCAATTACTGCTCTGAGCTCTGCATAATCCCCCATCCCAGAGACTGACTGACTGACAGACTGCTGCACTCCCCCCTCCTGATTCACAGCTCCCCCCCAATTTCACTACCTAGATTTTGAGTCAGAGCTAATGGGGAGCATTTCTTTGGAAGGATGAATTTTCCATTAATACATTCCACCATTGCAAGAGATTTATCATACAATATTTTTTGGGGTGTATATAGCGATATATTAAATGTATTATTTTATATAGTCTGCTACATCACATCAAAATGATTAATGTCCATAGACACAGTCCATTGAACGTTTATTGCCCTTTTGAGTGGGACATGTAAAAGTATAAGATGTTGAGCTGTTTCAAAGTGTTTCTGGTCTAGAGGTGAGGACTTTACCTGAGTGGGCTGAAGTACTCTGAGCTGCCTGCTCAGCATCAACCTTTGGTAAATACTCAGATTAAGGAGATCTGTGAATGGAGCTGGTATTTGCTCTTTCTCTTGCAAAGAGAAGCCTTTAGACTCCCCCTAATCCCCATATTAAAGGTAAGCCAGTTGATGGCTTAAGCAATGTTCAGCAAGTGTGATTAAATGACTGGGAAAATGTGCCATTAGACCAGCAGGGTTCATGATGAAGGGAAGCGTTGGAGAGACATGTTTTTTATACTGTAAACAATCCATCACTGGACACTGTTTCAGGTTGCTTGTCTTCATTGAATTCTAACTGTTTTTTCCCTTTTTCCTGTCACCTGATCTGTCTGCTACCTCCATTGTCCTCATTTTCTCCACCTTCTATTTTTTTCTGTCTAAAACTGGCGCTTTTGTTGCATTCCAAGAGGTTGATAAATCAATCCATCAAAAAATTCTTTGCGGTGAAACTCAATCAAGAAAGGTCATGTCGGCGGGAAAAGAACAGATTAAATTAGCATTGAATTAGACATGGAAAGTGAGCTCTGTCAAAACCATCACTGTGCTCAGCACAATTAGAATATGTTAATTATGCATTTCATTAAGGGGCCTAGGCGCTCTTTGAATGTGAGATGAAATGTCACTGGTGTAGGCAGCCGAAAAATGGAAGATTGCCAGGCACAACTTTCTTTGTGCAGTGTGTGACACCTTCATTAACATCAGGGATTGCTAGTCTGATTAGTTTAAGCCTTTAGGCTTTCAAATGCAGGACCTTTTTTTCTCCATTTTGATGTGGAAGCTAAGAGCCTTCTTGGTTTACCAGCAGATATTGCCTATAGTTTGATTCTTTGTTGAAAATCCATGAACATAATGTCTTGACACGGAATGTTAGATCTCATTGTCTTTGTGAAGATGATGACATTTAGTAGGTCTTTGTTTCACTTCTATCCTGGGTAATTTTTCTGCTTTCAATAATGGGTTAGATCGTGTGGCAAAGTCATTCATGGGTGGTCACTGAGAACATGCAGAGGGACAGTGGAGAAGGTCAGCTGCTTCAAGTTCCTCGGGGTGAACATCAGCAATGACCTCACCTGGTCTGTTCACACGGACAAGGTGGTCAAAACGGCCCGTAAGCGCCTCTTCTTCCTGAGGAGACTGAAGAAGTTTGGTATGGACTCAGTCATCCTTACTAACTTTTACAGATGCACTATAGAAAGCATTCTGACTGGTTGTATCACAGTGTGGTATGGGAGCTGCACAGACCGGGACCGCAAGGCCCTACGAAGTGTGGTCCGTTCTGCTGAGTTCATCATCGGCAGGAAGCTCCCAGCCCTACAGGACACCTACCACACACGTTGCCTTAGGAAAGCCAGCAGGATTCTAAGAGACTGTTCCCACCCATCCTTCAGTCTCTTTACCCCGTTGCCTTCTGGCAGGCGTTACCGCAGCATCCGGTCGCGCACACGCAGACTGGACAACAGTTTCTACCCAAGGGTCATCAGGCTTCTCAATGGACACTGATATGGACATTTTTACTGCACACTAGTCACTTATACACTGTCACTTTCAGCTACTGGTTGCTCTTTCAGTAACATTGCACTACTGTACCTCGCCACCAGGCTCCTGTTTGGTCATTGACAAAGTCACTGATCTGTAAATTTGCACTACTGCACTGTACTCCATTTAGGTTAGATTAGTTTATAGGGTTGTAACAGGTTTTTTTTTTTTTTTTTTTTTTTGTGTATTAGGGTTAGTATAGCGTACTATTTATTGTTATCTGTAATTTAGGAAGTTTTAGTGTTAGGGTTAGTATAGTCGTTTATTTATTGCTATCTGTATATTTAGGAAGTTCACTTATCTAAGCTCAGCATAGATGTAAATTTGTTCTGTGTACTTATATGTTATGTTATGCCAAGTGCTTGCGTTGTCTTGTCTTAAGAATTTCAGTGCCCAGTCTAACCTTGTGTTGCTCTGTGCACCTGACAAATAAAAGACTTGAACTTGAACTTGAAGTTTCTGGGTAATAGATACTGTTAATCTGGACATTGGGTTGCCAAACCTGCTTTGTGACCAATTTAACTCCTTGTATGGTCAGATCAACCTGCAGGGTGTATAGCCATGAATGTACTGCATGCTCCATCAAATTCAAATACTGCATTTCTTATATTTTTTTTTCCAGTCTAAGGTTTACTAGGGGGAGCCTAAGATTCTTTTACACAATGTAATGGTTGAAAAGCCCACATGACAGTCATACTGTACAGAGAATAAATTTGTGATAGAAAGTAAAAAACTAGGAATGGAACAGCCAACTATTACGATCATCCAACTTTTGAAACTTCATTAAAACAAAATGAAAGTACTTCCCAGCACACTTAAATTAAATAGAAATGCTTGGGAGTGGGATGATGAAAGCTGGGAGTGGGAGCTGTCTGACAATTTCAGTGTTCACATACTTTCACGACTTACAATGATTCTGTGTGCTGAAAGTGAAGCGAAGAAATGATTGTCTCTACCACCCCATCTTACAGATGTAATATAGATGTTGTGAATGAGTGACTACCTGCGGATCCGTTGGTGTACCCATAATTGAGAGATCAAGACGATACAGTACCTGCACCTCCTGTATATCTTTCACCATTTGCATGGCTAAGCTTAGACTGTGCTATTCTAAATAGGAATACTGCTTCTCCAGAGTTCCTTGTATTCAATATTAAACTCAACAAACTTTAGATCATGGAACTGCCATTTTGCTGTTTACAGTTAAAAAGGATTCACACTTCAAATAATAATCTATATCCTTTTTCCAACACAATGTATTGAACAGGACTAACCCATAAGTGTGTTGTGACTTTATGATATCTTTTATCTTGGGTTTTGTGACAGTTCATATTTTGGATTGCTACTTCTCACTTTTTCATGTCTGACTGGGATGGTCAGCATGATGTTCCTGTGGAGAAATGGTTATGAAACTACAAAGCTGAGGGGCCAGTAAATGATGAAGTCAAATCATTCACTGTGAGCTCCATCTGTGTTTTGGGTTCTGGAGGTCCCATGGTAGCAGTGAATGTTTTGACGTGTACAGGACAGAGTGCTCTGATGGGAGAAATTCAACGTCTTCGTTTGCCACAGGTGTCTCATTTGCATCTTTTTGCCCCGTTGTCAAGCCTTTGTCACATTAAAACTTCTGCAGTTCCGACAGCAAGGTTCCTTGGAGAATTATTCAAATTAAAATGTACCATTCAAATTATTTTTTTTGGGGGCGGGGGGAGATCAAATTTTCTTTCAAGCACACACTTTTTCACTTCGCTGTTTATAAGGATAGTTACTCTTAAAAATAATGAAAAGGTGTAGGTTAGAGAATAATCTTACAAGTCCACCAGTGCAGGGAGCACTCTATCAAACAAGAAAAATGGAAGCTTGCGTCCAGGCCCTAAATGTATTCCGTGGCCGGAGAATGAACTTGCTGGCCATGTGACACATGATTTACACAGGAAAGGCCAGTGACTCTCTACAATGATAGATCTCCACCTCACTCTGCTCAGGCTCATTCTATGACATATAATCCTTCTCTTTTAAGCTGTAAGATAGAGATAGATAACAAAATGCTGTATTGATTTCCCTGTCTGCACACTGGCTGGGTTTTTAAGCGTGCACATGTCTATGTCTGAATCTTGGTTACAATGACAGGACAACTATTATCACTGTTACTTACATTTCCCTGCGTTAAATAATCAATTGATTTGCCTTTTCACCCCCATCCGTGGACAAGCTTAGTTGTGCAATTCATCCAACATCATGGCAAATTATACCTTTACCAGATTCTGTATTTGTTGTGTGGTTCATTGTAAAACCATGCTGTCCAACATCATTCATGCTTTTGTGGGTCATTTACCATTGGCCTGTGGTTTTAGGGCAGGGGGACAGGTTGTTCTTTAGCTTTAGGCCCCTGAACCCTGGCTCTGTTTACAGACTGAGAGAAATGGCTTAAATCTGCTGGCGTCAACGCTGATTCATGTCACTTTGAGTGACGGGTGACCCAGGAGCCGCCAGTCTGACAGTGAGACGGATTACAAGTGAGCAAAACGCCAACAACCTCTGGCCTGCTGTGGGGCAACAGATGACAGGAGAGGAGGGCAAGAGGTGGAGAGCTAGCTCTGCACTCAGCAGCCTCTCCCCCACTCACCCTGTGTGTGTCTAGACAGACACACTGACAGACACACTGACAGACAGAGAGGGATTGGAGAGCATCCTACAGCCAAAATAATTAGGATCTTGTTGTACAATTCAATTTGTTTTCAAATGTCAGTTTTTTTTTTTTTTTCTGGAGGCATTGCGTCTTCAATATTCTCTTTGGCACAACATACCTTCCACACAAATACATATGCCACATCAAGGCCGTAGCCATGGAGTCAATATTGGGGGGGACTAATTAAATTTGTTATGATAATTTCGGACATCTTATGTGGTTGCCCGTCATAGGTGTAGCATATTTATATTTTTATATCAATATATTGGGGGGGGGATTTTGACTAGATTTGAACATGGGGGGGGGGGGGGGGGGTGTCCCCCAATATAAATTATGATTACGGCCTTGTGCCACATACATGCCTATATAAACATCCACATTTTCCAACTTTTAATCAGTCCAACATGAATCAATCCAGACACAAATCACTATATTTCCCAGAACCATTCTATATCCAGTACACAAGCTCCACACGTCCTTCCCACCGTGTTGAAGTCACGTAATGAGCGTAGGTGTCACTCCCATCTGTGGCGCCTAGCCATTTGCGTTTGGTCTGTGAGTCCAGAGATGCTTGGGAGGCACAAGCAGCCAGTCGGCAAGAATTAGAGCAGCATCCATGATTGTGCTGACGTCTGCAAGGGGCTAGGCTGGAGATTAGGCCCAATAAAAATGTGTGATTTGTTGCTTTCATATTTGGAAGATGTCAGCTTCAATTTGAGCCAGCACGGTGCCTTGAGGCAAGCTGGGTGACACATTTGAAGGATGCACTGATGAACTGCTGGCAATCGAGTGTTAGTTCTCTCATCCAGTATATGATGGCAATGAAAACATCCATGCATTCTTACACAGAAATGTGTTCATAGTTCCTACTGTAGCTCTTGAAACACAGGATAAAGAAAAGTACAATTGGTCAAGCTCAAATTAAATGTGTTTGGGATGGCCTAGATTGGCATGTTTTTCATCACAGCATGCAAAGGACATAGATGGGCTAACTTTGAAGACAATACCTAGAACATTCTTGAATGGTCCTGAAGCTGTGCCCCGAGGGACATGCAGGAAGGTATAGTTCACTTCTCGAAAATGTGACCCACTCTTCTTCTCAAAGAAATACACTGCATACCCCTACTTTGTACTCAATGCTGACTGTGCAGCTTACTTCAAGTAGGGAAATCTTTAAAGGTGATGACTTGACTGACTCGTTAGTGAAGCCTTTATAATAGTCTTCACACTGAGAAACTATGACAAGACTCGATCATCAACCATGTCTTTTGTGAACAAAAGGACAATGCCATAGAAAGTATCAAGGAAAACGATAACGTTAAGTTTAACTTTACCGAAAATGGATAAAGAAATGATTAATAGGCCAGAGAGAGAGGGGCAGGAACAGAAGCAAGGATTACGGACCAGCTTGTTTGGATTGACTACTGAGATAGAAAGTTTCAATGACACCTCATTTCTCACTATCCAACCACCGCATTTTCCTGCTTGCAAGTACTTTATCAACCTTCATCTTTTCTGGCATTACTGAGATATAAGGTTGTATGATTAATAAGCTACAAATGTACAATTGATATTTGATGAATGACTTCGATTTGATATTCATGATGCAAGATGAATATGCACTATCATGGGCCTTAGACTTACTTGATTGATCAAATATATTCCATTCATCACTTGTTTGAATTCATTTGCATATCCAGAACAACACAATTATCTACCACAAAGCACATCATATACACACAAGGTTCTGTATAAACACGTTGTTTTTGTCTGGTACAACCTAGATATTGTGTAATGGTATCAATACTTATCCTTAAACAATCCAGCTCGTACAGTGTGCCACTTTGGGTAAAAGTGCTTGCACATTATTTACAGTGGCTCAGGCTACACAGTAGCCAGAGTAGTTACCTTTTACGAGATTAACCAGAAACATTCTCTGCATACTAACTGGAGCAACAACAGCGAATGAGGAGAGGAGGGATCATACCATCCTTTCAGAATTGGCTGGTTTGAGTCTTCTAAAGAGTGGGTTCACTGAGTGAAATGTTATTTAGTAACTTACAGGTTAGTGGCCCTTACAATAGTCATTCTCCATTCATCAAAGACCCAAGCATAATTGACATACCTATGACTGTGTGGGTTGAATGTTTAGAACTCTTTCCTTATTGATTTACAGGACATCTGGACCCGTATAATGCAGAAACTCCTTGCTTGTCTGCCACAAGAGGAAACAAAGTCAGGCACATCGTAAATGTTTTTTGTGTATCCAAGCAGGCAAATTCCAATGCACATTTGCCCTATTACAGCACATCAGCATCAGAAGGAAGCACGCAAATGCAAGCAAGGAGCGTACAGTTATCATTATTTGATAACATGTTTAACGACAGATAGACAAAGGATTTGCAAATACGAGTTGGCATCAATTTAGCTAAGTTCGGTTTTCACTGCCGCCTCTGCAATGCAAGCATACTTATGTGCATAATTTGATTTTTCAACTACGCTATTAGTACAGTTTTACAAAGAAACTCCAAGCCAGGTCTGTGCTGAGAATGTAAGATGTTCTGATGTTTGGGTCCATCAGACTATGAATAATCAGATGCATGACATTTATGAACCTTAAGACAACAAAAAGGTTTGGAAACAATTTTTGCAGCTAGACTTAATGTGTAATGTTATAGGCAGGCTGCTCCTTTTGATTGTCTCAAACACATTTTAAGAAGAACTCCTTTAACATAAGATGACTAAGACACAGGATTATATAGTCTGCAACTCTGAAGTAAAAGTACCAAAAGTACTAAAATAAGTAAGAATCAAAGTAAAACAAAAAAAGTTTGTATTTAACTTTTCACAATTAAGAGCAAATGGTGATAATCAGTGCCACAGCTTAAGTGACAACAGTTGTACAGTAACCCTAAGGACTAGAACACCTTTTGAATGTTCATAGCAGATCTCAATCAGGCCAAGTGTGCCTGTAGTGGGATGGCTGCAAGGATGTGTGTCATCAATGTGGGAGGGTGGGAGATTACATTAACTGCATTAATATGGAAACATTGAGATGAATAAACATGATGCATTAAATTAATGACATGGGTTTTGTATTAGCTTACCTGACACAAATTGTTGATTAATATTTATAACCAACCGGTGATATTTATACAAATAGTATAATTTTTTTATTGATCTACTTGCATCCATAAAACAATGTTTTTGGGTGAAGTAAAATGGATGACTATAACACATTTTACAGCCTTTGAAACAAATCTTTATTTTGAAGTTCTGATATAGATATTTGTGTTTGCTCAAGATATAACATCACTTTGCTTGTAGAGTAACAATGAATCCCAAAGTGACTTTGACTTATTAGAGCAAATTAAGGTAAGAAACAGCTAATTTCCTTCTGCTGATTGCATTGATGACAGCATTTAGTCTTTTGTACGTCTAATGAGAACCAGTAGCATGTTGTGCTGATTTCTCAAAACCTACATGTAGGCATTGGCTCTGAATAATGATGTCTCCATATGCAAGGCTGATTTGAATTTGTATAATAATCAGAGAGCGAAATAGCTCCAGTAATACGGTGAAATTCTGAATTATTATAGCCGCAGCGATGCGGCTTTTCCCCTTCCAATAACACAATTCAATCTCACATTTTAATTTCAATTAATAGTCACAAACGACCCGAATATTGCATTCATTTTTTTCAAGCTGTTCTACCATATCTTAGATCACTTGCTGGCTTCAATTTAGAGGAAGTTGCTACTCTAAAACATAATGGCTCTACAGACGAATCAGCGATCCATTGGTGAGGCGAGGCACTAAATAATTTATGGCTTTAATCTGTTCACTGAGGTGTGTGGTCTATGACAGTAATTATAAATGCAAGGAGAAATTATAGCTGAATACTTTAACTGCATTAAGAGTCATCTGATGAACAACTGTGATTGCCTGCTCATTTCCAACAATAGGGGGCAAGTTGGTGTCACAGTATTCAAATCACCATGGTGCCCGTGTGCTTTTCCCCATTTACCGTCAAATGTCAGTTGCCTGTTATAAAACATGGATTTGATGAGTTCTGTTAATTGAGGCCTTGATTGCTCAAAAAATATCAATTGCATAAAAATGTATGAATTTAGGGGGCAATTATATTTTTATACCTTTGAAACTATAGAGATTATGCAATGTATTTAATTGTTATAATACCACAGTGAGGCAGTATTCATAGAAGCACAATAAAAGAAAGCAGGATACATATTTGGAAGTGAAAATGTTGGTGCTTTTGTATTAAAATGTAGAATCCCCATTCTTCATCAAAGAATACTTGAGGGTGAACACGGTGTGTGTAAAGGTGACAGATTTGAGAATCACACTTCCACAAAAGCGCAGTGTTTGTACAGTTAATAGAATAAACTTAGTGTTATATATGATAAATGGGTTTATGTATGGACAGCATATTTCAATTTAGATCCATGTTTCAAAGGTGTAGTGGTACTGTTTGATCCCCAATGTTGCCCGCAAATCACAAGGATGTCCTGTTTGCTTGGCAAGCTGGAGGACCAGGCTCTGTTTATAAACAGTATCTTTATTCTGGAGACATAAGGGAAATCATGCCAAACGTATTAAGAACAAAGGCTGGTAGCAAATGTTAACTCTTTATTTGAATTGGTAGAAAAAGGTGCAGGTATAATTTGTCTCACTGTTATCTTTTAAGCATGAAACACTTATTTTGTTTTCCCTAAAATATATGTACAGGTGAGACATACTTGTTTCCAAATGGTCTAAATTTGTTGAGTCATGTACAGAATCTGAGTCTAAACGTGATTAAACATTTATTAAAGTGCCTTTCTGTTCTATCATTGCAACACAAAACATTTTTACATAGCAATACACTGTACAGTTTAATAAATGTGTTAATGTGTGTCCAGCTACCTTTTTTCACAGCTGCAAATGTATGTACTGTAGGTGTTTTACTGAAGTTGTAAATTACAATTAATCCATTACTTGTCTTTGAAATACAATTGAAACTCAACATATCATACAAATAAATAGTAGTCATAGCCATAGCTATTGCATGCAAACATCAGCAATTATGTTTCAAGCAGTAATACATTTAATTACTGGTGATGCATTTGAGTAGGGTGCAAAGGTCATCATTTAGTGTATCTTAAAACTTAGGGTTTAGTCCAACCAGTGTTTTGTTTTCAATGAAATGTTTTCAGTGTCTGTATGCACACTACACAACCTTACTAAAAAAAACAAAATGAAATATCTGACCCGTGTTTTCAAATTAAAACAACAACAAATTATTAAGAAAATGTATGATGTTTACTCTTTGTCCATTTCCACATATTGTGAGTGGTTCTCAGGTGACTTGCTGTGAGTTTTACTTAAGTGCAGTTTGACTGCATGGTTACTGGCAAATGTCCTACAACATAGCTTACATTTGAATTTGGAGTCAATGTCCTCCTCAGTGACAAGTGGCTCTGTGGCCCTGACACTCAGAGCCTTTGACAGTTCTGGCTCTTCTATCTTGGTCTGACGGTCTATAGGAAGTTTGCACATGTCTTTGATTTGGAACCCTAAGTGGGATTCCAGGTGGGCAATAAATGCAGGTGGTGTCCTAAACTGGGAGGCACAGTCATTGCAGTAGAACACTGGATGACCAGTGTCCATATTCTTCAGGAATTTGGTTCCCCCCGTTTTCCTTAGTTGGTATTTCACATTTGCCAACCAATGGCTTATGGTGGTCATGGAAAGTCCAGTGAATTTAGAAATGTGCATGCGTTCTTGAGGGCCAAGGTCTGAGAGTAGATATTTGCCCTCAGAAGTCATAAACAGGCTGGAGGCAAACTGGGCCTGCAAAATGAGGAGGTGACGGGGGTTCCAGTTGGATTGTCTCCCCTTGCGCTTGTGAACAGAGTACACCTCCGCTGACACGTCCTCAAAGTGCCTGACGTCTGATTCCAGTTTCATGGAGGGTATCCTTGATGGCATGGAGGGTTTTGGTGTTGTGGCTTTGGGAAGAACTTTGACCATGTCAGCAATGTCGGAGAGAGCATATTTTTGTGGGATTGGGGTGGTTGGTTGAAGGATGGAGGGACTTGGTTTGTTATGTTTAGATTTAGTCAAATCTATTGGCTGGTCATCACTAGCAAAAAGGAACGCATTGTTGGCCCTGTTTCTGATAGGGCTGCCAAGCATTAATGCTGGTTTCTCAATGCCCCTGTTGAGTTCAGAGAATATAGACTGGGTGCGAGCTGCTAACTTGTTATCTGATCTTGAATTGGTGGGCTTATTTGCTTTACCCAAGTGATTGTTAAGAACTGACTGCAGAGCACTTAAAGGGTTTATGCCAAGTATTTCAGGAGTGTCATTGAGAACCTCTGAAGTAGAGCTGCGTCCATTGCTGGCAGGAGGGCTTGGTGTCTTGCTTCTGTCTGAGAAGTCTGGGCTCAACTTTCCTTTGATCTCATCACTCCCTTCATTCACACCGTCTGCCTCAAGCTTTGAAGAGGAAGAGGAATCATCCTGACAATCGCTGTCATCATTCTCCAACAGATCAAACTTAATATTCTGACTTTCTTTACCATCACTAATGCCAACCTTTTCTTTTTTGATGTCCGCATTTTGATGCTGTCCCTGAGGAGTCTCAACTCCTGAAGCACTTTGATACAACTTCCCTTTCGGGGCAATCTGCCTCAGCTTGGGGTTCAGGGTCTGTTTTAGCTGAATAGGGGGAGACACTGAAATGGGAGTGTTCTTCATGATCCCAGAGAGTTGGTAGGCAGCATGGATACTGGGGTAGGCACTCCAGCTTGGTGTCCCTGTTTGGGCCTTGTTGATTGCAGATGCCACTGTGTTGGCTAAAGACTTGAGTATGTCCCCTCCTCCACTTGAACCCTGCTCAAGATCCTCCTCTCGGAGGTAAGGATATTTAAAGTCTGCGTTGCCTTCTTTTTGATCTTCATTTGCTAGCTTTTCTACTTTAATGTCTGTTTCTTCCATTTTGTCTGATGTGCCTTCCTCTTGTCTATTTTTATCGCTATTCCCAGAGGAGTTGTTTTTTGGGGACACTGTATCACCTCCTGGCTCATTAGGAGCAGGCTCAGCTAAAACCTGCATCTTCTCTATAGCTAAAGGATCAAGAGCTAACTGTTTCCCCTTCTTAGATGCTGAATTTGTAACTTTGATGAAATGTCCAGTCACCATCATGTGAGTTGTGAGCTGTTGAAGGGTGTCATGTGAACTTCCACATTCCATGCATTTTAATATTTGCGACTTGCATGTCTCAAACTGCCAAGTGTAGCTAGCCCCGTTCTGATAACCATAGCGGTTATTGTTTGCATTCGAAATGGCTGCGGCCCTTTGTGCCTCACTGTAACCAGCGATGCCTGTGGTGGAATCAGGAGAGCAAGGCCTAGTGACTTCATAGGCCCGTTTCTTTGATGGTGGTAATAATTTGGGTGTGATGACTGGTATAGGCTCTTTCAAAGGCACTTTTTGGTAATGTTTAGTTTTGATCATGTGTACACTCAAGTCCTGAAGTGAGTCGAAAGAATGGCCACAAAACATGCACTTAAGAACTTTCTGTGCATCCTCTTTCCCTTCCATGTCTTGCAAATTCCTCTTTCTTGACTTGGAGGAGGAGGCAGAGGAATTACTTTGTTTGCCGTGGTTGTTGTCCTGATAATGTCCACTCTTGTTCATGTGCACTGTGAGGTCCACCAGAGTATCGTAGGCGGCACTGCAGTCCTTACAGCGGAATCGGCTTGCTCCTGTGAACACTGTCCCACAGGTTTTGCTACTTTGCCTGTAGAGGTGGACAGAGCTGAAGAGGTTGGGTTTGGACATAGGCTTCGGGGAGAGGGTTTGCCGAAGGGTTTTTGATAGTGCATCCTGATGCCAGTCAAATTCATTCTTGGTGCTTCCATTGGTGCTGTCACAGTTGGCTTTACTGGGGCTTTTACCATATTTCAAGTTCATTCCAATCCCTGTCCAATAGGAATCAGAAAGAAAGTTTGCATAGGCAGCCCTCATTTTCTCCAGGCTGCTGTTCATTTCATTTTTTTGTTTAGAGCTACTGCTCTCTTCATCTTTCTGACTTTCGTGTGGTGAGGCGGTCTTGAAGTCTGAGAGTCTATCGCTGGTGTCACTAAGGCGTGACTCCACCTCAACCTCTTGATTGGAAAGGACACTAATGGGGGAGTTCTGGTAGCTGTAGCTGTTAGCGCTTTTGTTGTCTACATCTTTGTCCTCTGAGGTCTTGGGACTTGTCTTTTCTGAACACTCGTCTTCAGTTTGAGTGTCATTCTCCGCTTCCTCATCTCCAGGGGAATCTCGAAGGTTAATGTCATCAGGCTCGTATACTATAAGAGCGGGAGAGACAGAGAAAACATATTTTAGTCACATTTAGGTTATATTTCTTAACACTTGGGCTGTCCTAAAATTACATCTTCAGATATGTGATGTGATGTGATGCTTTTAAGCAATAAGGGGTTTATTTGGTATTTCACAACAATTATTTGAGAGGTTATCTTGACTCTTCTTTACATCCAGTTATGTGGAAAACCTTGGTATCAACAAATGTACAATATAGTTGTACCCTGCATTCTAAAACATTGATGGCTTTCGAATAAAGTGGATCAACAGCAGGCCTGTGCTCCTGCTAACAAACTACTGGTGGTCAAACAGCTCCCTCTGATTCATGACAGGCCATCGACTTATAGTGCTGTGTCAAAGGTTTGCCTGTCTGGCGCTGAGATGTTTACAACAATCGTTGGCCAGTGAGTGACAAAAGGCAATTGATTTCTCCTGGGATTTGCTAAGTGTTATTGCAAATGACCTATTCCAGAGCGATTATCAGCGTCTCTGAACTGTAATGAAAATGTAAGCATTCTCTTTAGATCAAATCTGGCCTTGCTTAAACTCACAGCATTCTGGTGCAGCACATTATTGATGTGATTTTCAGATTTTTGTATCAGACTGGAACTGAATTGTATTTGCACAGCATGTTTCAAGGTAGCTACATTGTGTTTAATTTTGCCTCCAGGGGTGCCAATGAGCCAGAAATCTCCAAAGCAGCATTACATTGAAAACTCAAAAATGTCAATAGACTTTAGTAATGAATAGATTATTATGCTTTAGTAGTGTCTATGTTGGTGAATAGACTTGCTCGTAATACTTTAATATATCTAGTAATCAAACGTTTCGAGAACTTACTGGAATTATGTCACATCAGCATATTACCCATGACAATCTCATAAACAGCAATCATGCTTTTCATTATTCACCTGTTCTAACTCTCAGTACGTAGGGCACACATGTTACTGGTCAATTAACTGATAATTAAACAACAGTATTTATAATTGACATGTTTACCATCATCCAATTGATAGTAATTATGACTCAGTCTACAATAATTTCATGAGGCTGAGGCAACACTTACTATACGCACAAACATATTAATCGAATTATTGTCTATTCTATTGATTCTCTATAAAATACCTTAACATAAAAATATAGCAACTGCCGTGATAACACTCTGAAGACTCTGGAGTATAAAGGTTTGATGGCTCTGTCACTGTGTTTGATATATTTTCCTACTCATATTAATTTTGTAAAATGTGCATTTTGGAAAGAGTTATGGAAGATGTGCTTTCAGTTAAATATGAATAGGACATAACAGCCTTGTCCAGGCACTTATACATGTCATGTGGTTAATATTCCGCGTTTGAGTTGGGGGCACTCGTTGAGGGAGTAGACTGAATGAGAGCACTCAAGAGTTCTACACAGGGCGGCCCATAGAAGGTCTTCCTCCTTCGCATTCTGAAAATACAACTTTTTTTATCAATATTTCACAAGTGCCTCAGGAGAAACCCTGGAGGTGAACTGCTTGCCAGCTAATGGATAGAGATGGAGATGTGCTTTGGCCTTTCAAAGCAAACATGGAGAATGGGACCCAATGAACAAGGGGCCATACGCACACCAGAAATTCCCTATTGTATGTGCTTTGACGTTGATCTACTGTACCAGAATAATATTTTGCTTGGCCAACCCAGATTGGCAAAGGCCTCAGAAACACCTTCAATACTAGGGCAAAAAGGTGTCAAGGGTACAAAGGAATGGTTTATTTATAGTTATAAAACATTGGATAGTATCAAAAATGTGTGCACCCTTGGTTTTGGCATGCTTAATCTTCCTCTTTTGACACACTTGACATTCAGTATGCTAATAATTGCTAGTTTTGGAATATTTGAAATGAGGAACCAGTGACCAATTGAAATGTATGTCTAGTCCAACAAACGTTTGAAAAAAGGTGATTTGTATGTTTTTTTCCACATCAGTCTATTTCAAGCTGAAACAGAATTGAAGAGCAGTATTTCCTGCTGTTCAGACCCTTAGATCAGATGCCCTGAGTTATAGACATCCAGAGGCGCCAATTAACCTTCTGGCAGGGATCACTCCTAGATACCCACATGTCTGGTTCCTGTTCTCATACCATTTGTAACTGCAGTTTGCCAGCATTTGCTCTATGCCAAGCAGCATGACTCTTGAATACAAGATCAAATGCAAGGGCACGGCAACTTATGATCCAAGTTTAGGGACCATCTAGATTACATTGGGATACAGTGAGGATTTGTAGAACACAATGGTAAATCATCATGGGAATGACAAGCACCAGTAAATATTGTACATGAAAACAGCAAGTGTGACATTATCACAATAAACTGTATATGACAACATAAATACTTTTCTCTGTTTTCTGGTTTTCATTCAGACATGCCTCACCATCAAACTTCAAACTTTACTGGACTTGAACTTCAAAGTTCAAGTCCAGTAAAGGAAATGTTGAGTCCAACTCGGCTTACAATACAAGAGGCTGGCATGCCAGGCCTGAGATTTAGCATGTCATAAACCCCTGTAAAGCCTCCAATCTGTGTCACTGCAAATTTATATCTTCAGACAGGGATATGCAAAGGTCAAAAAACCTAGGGTGTCCATCATAAATCAACCACTTGAAGTGTTTATAACATTAATCCGTTAGAACAGACTTCTAGCATAACAAGGCCTGGATTTCCAGGCGCAGAAGTCTATTTCTGAGCCAAGTCATTTTTTCTCTTAGATTGAGAACTGCACAAACTCAATGGGAGATCTTTGTAGGAATCCCTTTTAAACATGCATAGATTTTATCTAACCACCAACTCCATACAGTATGTGTATATATCATGGATAGCCTAATCATTTAGAAAAATTGTATAATAAATATAATTTCACTTCAATAATTTGTTTTCAAAGATGGAACTATTTTAACAATTCATGTGCCCCATAACAGGGTTCCAATTCCAATGTTAGATTGTTAGTGTAAAGTTTTAGAATCGTCAGAACAACATCAACATTTATACCATGGAAGGTCAACATTTCGCTCATTAATCTGACAAGCTAAAGTGAGGAGCCTGAGGGCTTTAGCTAATGGACAGCTGCAATACCCAGGGCAGGCCTTTGTGAGTATCCACGGTAACACTATCTTCAGAGAAGATTGGGTAATTCATAGGTGCCAGTGACAGGTCTGCATGTCTGTGCCACTTTCCCCACTGCTCTCTGGTTGTCTCAAGCTACAGTTTTTGCAGCTCGCAAATCAATATCTCTTTTTACTTCTCATTGATTGCCTAGCGGTGGGACCGACCTAAGCAGGACTGTTATGACATTTCTAGATTTCCCCCTGTCCTTGGAACAATCAATTACACGCACATGGCAATCAAAACCTCTTTGCAAAATGAACCTGCTCCATGACATTTTCATCTCCCGGATTTATGCCACACTAAGAAAAAAAAGAAAAAAAGGCAAAGAGAAACAGGCTTGCTGCATCCCATATAAGCGTGCCGCACACGCGTTAACAAAGCAGGTCAGACAAGTCCATCCAGCCTGTCTCATTTACCGCCAACCTTTAAAACATGCATGGTAGCCAGTTGTTTCATGTGTTCAGTCAACGATGGAAGAAACATACGCTACAATCCTACAGTTGAGTGGAACTAAAACGGTTGATACGTCAATGGCACTTTCTACATTCCATGAAAGCAAGGTTCTAAAAGTTTAGATGATGGTTAGTCATAATTATGAGTAAGCTATTGTTTTTTTGTTCAAAGACATCTTCAAATGGGGTTTAATATTTGACAGTGATATTTGCTGAAGTCAGGAGTGTGCTGTTTATCAAGATCAATCTGACACACAGACACACATCCAGAAGATACTCAGCTGATATTGCTTTAGTTAATTCTTAACTGGATCACATGAGGAATTGTAAGGCAGCAGTGGACAGCCCCAGGCCATCTGTAAGCTCTGTAAACACTTCTTTCTTCATTGTTCCTTGTCAGGTTCACAGACTAATTCTCCCCAAGTCAAGGACAACGTCTTCAGAATGAAGTAATACCGCCTCTGTGTCTCTAATAAACTATTTGTGGAGGTTAATTGACAATTGAGAATAAAGCCTTTTTGACCATTGCCTATCTATGTAACTATCTCTTAGTCTGAAAGATAATCACATTCAAATACTGTTATTCCTCTTTTTTTACAGTTTAGTTCAGGTGAATCAAACCACAAATCTATATCAGTATGGTTGTATTAAACACTTTCCTCGTGTCGGTACATAAAGCTTTATGATTTAAATGCTTTAAAAGAGAGGGAAACAGTATCTACTTTTTCACCGGGGGTTTTGTTAAGATCTCTCTGTGGGTTCCACTGTGAAACCATGCGACAGAAAGATTAGAGTAAATTTTTTTTATGCATGAAAGGGATGTTACTTACAGCACATTACTTACTTCACTAAACACAGGCTATTCATGCAGATAAATGCCTTGCTTTCATACACCCGCATAATAAATATTTTATAATCAAATATAATCAAATAGGACCTTACATCTCGAAGTAGACATGGACAATGTGAGGACAGAATGTGAATACTGCAAAAAGCAGGGAATGCTCAGATGGACTCAGCAATAGATTAATATGATAGCATCACAAATATGACACCATGTTCAACCATCTGGCTGTTCATTTGGGCAAAAATGATCACAATAATTATGGCAATTAATCAAAAGTGTTTTTCACAACCAACATTCTGTTAATGATGGTAAAACACAGAAAAACCTGAGAAAACGTAATCTAAAATCTTATAAAGAGCCTATAAGCATGTTTATTCCGAAGAATAGGTGGTGATCCTTTCATGTCGGAAGACAAACGTAGGGATTACTAAGTCTGCCCGTGTATTCCTTCGATTCTAATCATAATTCTCACTCCGTCACATCAAGCTGGGCTGCCTAGCTCCAGGAGTTCCTTCTCTCCATGATGTCACTGAGCGACGCTGCTCTTTTTGATGCCTGCTCGAAGCTTCTGCTCCGAGACGCATCACTCGGCCCGCTGCCTAATTGGAAGTGAGCGGCGGGAGAGCATTGCAATCTGCACTCCAGCACCCAAGTCATCACTTTGAGCGTGCCACCGACGCCGCCTCACATGCCGTGGCTTGGCGTTGCATCCCACCAGAGGGTCGCCCTATCAGCGCCGGCAGATACATTTTTATCCAAAAAAGCCCACCAAATCTTTCCTTCTGCCAGATACCCGTTTGCATGGAAGCACATGAATGTTGCTTAATGCATATTGGAGCATAGTTGCAGTGTAGTTTCCTTTTTAAAACATAGTTATAACAGTGAGTGAATGTAAGATTGCTATAATGAATCAATTGCTTATTAAATGCATTAGTAATATATTGTCGACATGAATACGGCTAACCTTTATTCTGTCCCACAGCAACAGAAACAAGCACAGTCTGAACTCACAAACTACCTGCATACTGTCTTGTCAGAAGAACAATATTCCTCCAAAGGGATAGCAAAAACACATTTTTCATTTGCATCGTCTTCTCTAAATTGCAAAATATAAAAGGATGAAATAAAAGAAAATGTCATGACTGATAAAGAGTCACAAATGGAGGGCCAGGAGCCATCCTCGCAGAGCACATTTGAAATGGCCACAGTGTATTTTCCACGAGCTGCTCTGTCACTTGGTTTCTGAAGGGCCCGTGACATGGCTCTCCAGGAGCGACATGATGAGGTCTGATGGTTCCTTTCTGCAGAATAGCAGTTTACCCCTCATTCACCCTTATCAGAGAGAGAACCCATCATCTTACTGTATGCCACTCATGCCGCCTCGCATATTGGAGCTGACCAGTCAAGCAAACAGGACGGTACTAATAAAAGACCATCTTGCTTCGGTTCAAATTTCCCTGATTGAATGTCAGTCAGGAATGTTTGCGTGGCAGCCCGGGAGAAAGTGGGCCATGGTTTAAAGGACCACTGCCTTGCACACATTAGGCCTTTGTTCAAGCTTTTATGAGGCACTGGGAGGAGGGTATGACAACCTACACTTGTCTAACTTACTTTGCATTTATGATGGCAGCTATCCCTATCAAGAAAGCTGTTCCATAATTCAAAAGCATTTTTGCCATATACTGTATATATATTTTTTCACAGTGCATTTTGTATTTACCTTATTACTGATTAATGTTCATTCATATTATAACACTGTTTATGCTTACTAAACAAACAGTAACCCCAACCCAGTTAAGCTTTGGCATGTTGTGGCATGCAATACAATAGTTTATGAGGTGTAATAAAAAGGTAAGAGTGTTACAATGGACTGCTAGTGGTCCGTAACACTCTCACTACTCTCTATATGGCCCGCTGCTCCCATTAGTTGGGCTCCCCTGAGATTAGTGGATGTACACAGTTACTGCATCATGAACTTTGCATGAGCCCTAAACGCTGGCCATCAACAACAACAACAGACCTCTTTCAAGGTCAGGCCTTGATGAATCAGATAGTGCAGCTGGAAGAGTGTGTTTTCTATTCAAAACAATCTGCATTTCACCAACTCTCCCTTCTCCCCAGCATGTCTCTCTATGGATCTTTCATTAGAATCTGGACTGGATCCAAACAAGGCTTTCCTTGTACAAGCAGTTTTGTGCCGTTTTCAGCAAAGGAGGCATTTTTCTATATTCCAAGTTCATTAATAGTAGATTGCCACTATTTTCCCTTCATTAAATACAATGAGGCTTCACAGTAAATTTCCAGAAGGAGCGTGGTACTGTCAGGTTGTAGAGGGACCAAAGGCTGCTTAGTGGCATGCGTGAAGGGGAAGAAACGAGACGCCAAACCTGCTGCTCAGAGGACGAGACGAGCAAAAGTGAGAAAGGCAGAGATGCTTCAAAACACCAGGCCTCCTCCTATTCAGAATCATTTTAATGGCAAATTTGTTGTCAAACGTCCTCTGCGAAATGATTAGGGCCTGCTGTTTTCTGAAAAGCGCTAACTTTTGGATTCCTGGTGCACAGTGTCACTTTGACAGGCGTTCTGAGAACAATGGCTGCCCAAATAGTGAAATGTGTTGGCACCCGATCGCTGAAAGTTTCCTCTCAAAACAGGCTTTCTGCTGTTTGTGGATATTCTACAGTGTTGATATCTAGATGTTGATTAGAATGAAAAAAGAAGTTAGTCAATTGAGGACCCAAACAGCTCGCCAGAGGAGGCACATCCACTATTGTGAGAGACTTGACAGTCACTCTATTGAGTCAGTGTTGCTGTTCATGAAACATATTTCTATAAAAGCTGGTTAAATAGTACAGTCATTGTTAACGTCTGTGCCTCAGTTTGCTGAGCAGTAAAATATCCAACAATCCGGTAGAATTTTGATAAAGAGCCCGCTACAAATTTTATACACACAAACCTTGAATAAAAAATCGATGTGCAAACATTCTTTAATACATTTCTCTTCAATGTGTTCTTTTTGGTCAATTTTAGTTGAGCTAGCAAAACAAAAGAGGACTATGACTCTTGAAAAAAAATAATAAACATGCCTACACATACAAGGAACAGTTTATATATTTCCATTGTAGAGTCAGAGCTACACAAACATTTTTTCTGTCCTATGGCCTTATTTAGCATGAGAGTCAGTGGCGTGACATTTCTCTGGTGTTTAACTGTAATGGAGGAGGAGTAGCAGCTTGGTGCAACACTAGAGCAAGGCCCTTTTATTCATTGCATGGGAGAAAGTGGTTAATTTATTGAAAAGAAGGTAGGCGGACGAGGCAGTGGAATGGAACTGATACCTCGCGTGGCTGTAGGTTGTGCTCTGAGGGGGAGGGAGGGAGGAGAGAGGGGGAAAAAAAAGAGGTTGAGGGAGGCGGAGACCAGAGCGACAGAGGAACGGTTAATGGAAATGAGTGACAGGCTTTCAGAATGATTTACAACGGGTGGCGCTGCGGCAGAGCCGGCACTTGATGGATGATCCTGAAAGACGGAGACGAACCATAAATCATGTCTTTGAATCATTGACAGAGATAAAGGAGGAGGAGAAAAAGCAATGGCATTGACGTTCATTCTTCCAATAATGTACATTGACGAGTTACACTACGGAGCCTTAATTAAAAAGTGAACACGGGTCCTCTCCTGCTCTGCCCCCCCAGTCCCCCCCAGCACCCCCCCCCCACCCTCCCCCCTGGCTATGCTCCTCCGTCCCTCTCCTCTATGGTGATATCAATGGTAATTAAAGATGCAGCATCCCTGCCCAGCCCCTGTCCCGCAGCCTCTTCCTGCTGCTTCCCACGGCAGACAGACGATTAGATAGGTGCTCTGCTCCGAGATAATGTCACTCCTCAACAATGTCAATGGAGACCCGGGCCATTTGTTTCTACTTTTGCAAACATACACTGAGCAACACGTAAACACTTTAATCTGCCCTTCAGTCTAAATAAGTTATATTCCATTTAGTTTAAAGTCATGTGGAATTGTATTCTGTTTATAAAAAATCGGATTCATTGTGTTTTTGGTAACCAGCTTATTCCCCCTTCCATGTTTCATACAAGCTAATAGAATTCAACATTACACTTTAAACCCATGGCCTCCCTTTTTTTTGTACAGATGGCACTTTGAAAGAACAAGAGAAGCCCTGTAGGAGCAGGAAGCCTGAATGAGTGGCATTCCACATCAGCTGAGCTCCCTTAAAGTGCACACAATAGAGCAACGAGGTGAAAGTAATCCTAAACATCTGTCTTATGTGTCCTACACGCACAGGCTGTTTGTTCAAGTTCTAGGAAAGGCATTAGAAGGGAGAGAGAATAGAGACAGGGATATATCAATTCATGCACTACTTTTTCCAAGGGGATCCAGCACAGGCCTCTGTTGTGGGTTGCCTCATAGCAAAATGGTGATGACTGCCCTACTAATGTCGTTTTTTCCCCCCGCCTTGATGTACTGAGTAGGGATGTATGGATACTGTCAGATGGGTCAGGATAAAATGAACTGATGCATGGAGTAAATTGCTCCTGACTGTTATTCAAACAGTAGACAGTGAAATAGAAATGACATCCATAACGTAACCACAAAATGAGACATATTAGAAGGAGTAAACTATGGGAAACTGTACAACGGCAATTGAGTAGAACATAGTGTGATGACTTCAAGTAAAGCACTGTGTAGCCCTTGTGTGTGGATGAGGAGAGGGACGGCACGTTTGCTTGATGGAAATGCAGCTGGAGTTCTGGGCCCTGATGACTGGTCCTGTCTGGCTTTGCAGGGGGACTGGGGACATACAGTGAGCATATAGGCTGCTGGGTAAGAGGATATTCACAGACAAAGCTGAAAGACAACTCTGTCCATGCCATACACACTCTCTCTCACTCTCTTTGTAGCTGATAAAATACATTTTGGCAGGATAAAATGGGACTGAATTCACAATGGTCATCTAGCCTTGAAAAGCGGTGGCAATCATGATGGTTAAGCAGAAGGCTTGTGGTGCCAGTGTGAATGTGGTACAGCACTTAGGCACAAGCTCCCTCTAGGCCCATTCAGACACATATGATGGGGTTGGAGGATAGAGATCCTTTTCAGTTTAAGATTTGAAGTTGTGTATCATGTCTGATTGTATACTTGCATCAAACCATAGTTGGATTGACAACCAGAGTAATGACTTGTCACTCACATGTCAGTGTGGTCTTGTCTCAGTACTACCGCTTATCATTTTTTTATTTCTAAAGTCAAAAACCTACAAAAAGAATCATCTTACACAACAAATCGAACAGTATTGTAAATGGTAGATAATACTTATTTTATTCTGCTTTTCATTCTCTAGTCTTTATTCTGTAAAGTCGAAGACAGGTCTAATAACTACTCCTTGAACTCAATGAATCAAAGAGCTTAATGAACCTCTTTGAGTCTCTCAGAGTGGTCAGTATTGTATCTGATTGTGCGCTCTGTGATCTTAAATGGTCTGAAAAGATGATCCATACTGTAATGAAGCGAGCTCTATGTTGGCCTGGAGCCCAAACTGGAACATAATCAAAGCAAAGTCACAAGGGATACCACCAGGCTGTCGATGGGACTACTAAACAACCCATCGCCATGCGTATTACATGTGTCCTAAAGTCCAAAAATGACTGTGAATAACTATATATGCCAAAGAAAATACAATGTAGATACAGTACCCTGTCTCCTATTGAAATTCAAAGGGGCCAACGTACCAGACCATCAAGCCAACAGGGTGGCAGCAGCCAACTGAGCCTGTGTACAAGCAGCATGTCCTGTCCAAGGCCCATCCTCTCCCAGCCTGGACCACCCTGCTTGCTGTGTGGCTACACATGACAGGACGATGCTGCTCAGTCCTTGGACCCATCGCATTGTTTTTCTTGGACCATGGTGAAAGCAAATAGCAGCTAAAGGCCCGGGCGCTCGCAGTAAAAACCAAAAACCCGTGCAGTCATTCATCAAAGCCCAGACAACTCGCTACGCCCCGACCCCCCCCCCCCTTGCAAACTACCATCCCCAAGGCACGGCCATCTCCCCCCACTCTGGGTTTTAACTAGGACTCCAAATAATTCCAGAAATGACAAATGATACTTATATCTCTGGCCTGTACCGAATCAATAAGCATGCAGAACAACCATCCATCTTGAGAGGTATCGACAGGCGAGGCTCGACATTGGTGGAGAAGCACTTGGTGGCTTTATTTAAGATTAGGATAGGGAGGGAGTGAGATAAAACACACTGCTTATAAATTAGAAATAGTAGAGCTGAAAACGTGTGTGTATTTTTACAAAAACCTATCATTAAAACCGTTGTGTCCAGTGAGCCCATCATGTGTAAGGCAAGGGAGGACACATCCTCCTACAGAATAAGGGCAACTATCCATTTGAGGAAATATGCGCAACCTCCTGAACCGGGACATGGGTTATTTTGACAGGAGCACCTGCACATGTTTACATGGCAGTTGTGTGCAGGCTGTGAGCTGATGGGTTGCGATAGGGCCCTTCTCTGGTCCCCTGGCTGGATCCCAGCAGCTGACAGATAGCACTTCAGACCAGCTTTAGCTGCGGCTCCCCTTGAGGGGCCGTGATTGATGACTCGCACTGCCACCTAGATCCATTTTCTCCTCCAATCTGACTCCTCGCAGGTAGTGGATACTGCTCCACTTCTGTTTTTCCTCCTCCCCCTCCACCCTCTTTCAAGAGGGCTTATTTTTGTGAGGTCGTCTATGAAATGCACTTAGAAGACAAATATCTAGGTAAGTTTGGCAAAATGTTGAACCTTGAAGTTCAAGCATTTTTGTGACTTTTTCAAACTGAATAAATGTGATCAATCTTCATCTTGAACAAAGAACAAAGCGATAATAATAGTTTGATGTCGAAAAGCAATACACTTTCTATAGGAAATGTTTAGACTCCAGACCCCTGCAGGTCTAAAGGCATTTAAGAACACTTAGCTTAGCCATCTGGTAGATGTAGTAATAGTAATTACACAGGAACAAACACACTGCCTCAGCAAATAGGGCTTGGCTCATTAATCACGAGAATGGGCAGAAGTTTTCCTGCTATTCTTACTGATTTAATAACCCGATGAGCCGCGGTGTTATCCACCACATCACTGTACAAGAGTCATGGTTGTTGATGAGGTTCTTGGTAAAATAACGTGTATAGTACTTCACAGTATTCACGAAAATACACTGACGAGAGTAGACAAAAATAAGTCAGAAAGTTGGTGAAAATTTGATCTAATTTGTCTGTGAAACTGTAGATTGAGGCAAAAAGTCAAGGAATTTAAAGCATGCATTGTTTTGACTTAAAAGTAGTTTACTTCATTAACATTTGCCCCATGTTTTTAATTGCAAACCTGCTTCCCCTGAAGAGCATAACAAGGGTTGTATGGCAATCGCAAACACTGAAATAAAACTGTGCCACAATATCAACCGTTGGATTGACTGAGTAAAAAGCAGATCTGGTGACAGGATGATCGGCCATGATCATCCACAGGACGGGATGACAGCGTGGATCCTGATGCTTTAGTAATGCTAGAAATGCAGTTATAATGACATACTAACACTGTTACAAGCCCATTAAATAAAGGAGCCATTAGCAAACAGTCCCTCCACCATTAGAGACTGAGATGACACTGGACAGTCAGAGATGAATGCTATGACTATGACTATAAAAGCTCAAGTTTTGATGATCACAGATCATTCTTGGTCGATTTGAATGGTTTTCTGAGCAAGGATAGTTTTTTTTCTTTTTTTTCTGGGTCTCTGTGTGGAGGGGAGAACTAGGCCACCTACACCATTCCCAGTCTGCCTTGTTCTCCTTGGTACACGCGTCACCTGCCAGCCCATGTGGGCCGGCTGAGATGTGAACGGGTCTGGCAAGAACCAAATGTTTTCATTTACCTCAGGGGCATCGACACTCTTCTTTAGCAGGCAGGCAGTGGCAGCCGAACATGTCAAGATACCGGCCCAGGACTCTGGGCGCACTGGGAAAGGTTGTGCATTCCAAGTTGGGTTTACAAAAGCATAGAGATACAGAGGGCTATGACTGCACAGCATTCACAGAGTAAGGGATGTGCAGGGACAGTTTAGAATCACAAGGGCCAGGACTCTTGCCTTATGTTGGTAGGAATGATAAATATTGGCGTTCACGGCATGACATGGAGACTGGCATGAAAATCCAATTTTATAAACATGTTCAAAGATGTCTGTCACTTTTTATTTCATCGAAAAACATACTGAAACCTTGTGAAAACTGAAAATGTGTTCCATTGCACCTTCATGCTCAGATTTGCTTATGTGTTCACAAGGTTTGATGGATCTCGATTCTATTGGGCAGCAGGGGGTGGAGATACTTTATAAGCTAAGCTCCACACATCTATTTCTAGCTGAGGACTTGCTGACAGCACATTTAACTTTGTGATCTTCATATGAGAGACAGTTAACACCACTGACAGTCGAATTGCTCCCAGCTCATATACCTATACCTTCTCACCCCTCAACTGATGGGCTCTAACTGAGTATCCTTTTCTGATAAAATGGCTGGGAGTTGGATTAGCAGAAAAAAAGGCTGCACTCCAGTCAACCTATGTGGACCAAAAATTGTGTTTAAAAGGTATTTTCTTGATGAGGTGGAGGCTCGGGTTGGGGAAAGAAGCTGTCCTTAGAAAACAGATTCAGGATGTACTTAGTTGTGCATGTGTGTTCACAGGTTTGTGGGATTTACACTCAATTAGAGCAGCAGGGGGTTGAGGTATTTTGTAAGAGGATAAGTTAAAGGCTTGACACATTTATTTTTGCTACCGCGGCTGAAGACTTGGTGACAGCCCATCAAAAATTATTTGTGTGATCGCAATATTCAAAACGTATAATATCGTAAATGCTGCAGACAGTTGAAAAGAAAAACTCCAAAGCTCCCCTTAGTGTGCGCTCCTCCTCGTCCTACAGTCGACAGTAAGTGTTTCTGTTGTTGATTACAGAATATAAACTGTGTGTCAGAAGAACCACAGAATTATTTAACAATTTTAAGATATCAGATTAAACACAAACAGTCCAGCTCAACAATCAGATTTCAACCAAATATAAGGATCACAATGTTACTATTAATTAAAACATTGTAATCAAAATTGAATTTGGCATGACAACAACAACATCAATCATACTGTCTTAATTTGTCATAGTCTATTCAAATACAACATCTAAGTTAATAGTAAAGCTATTTTTTTAGATGCTGATTAAGCCAGCCAGTCCAAAGTACTATAACAGCTAGAGGACTAACTTTTATCCCGGTAGAAAAACTGCACCGTTTAATGATCCACCACTAAGGAGAATACACACACCTCCAAAAGAATTCAAATCCCTTTTCCCACAGCCTCTTTCAGTCCGTATGATAAATGACACCCGTCATTCTGCCGTTGCCAAACAGCACAGAGGGGAATTGTACTGATATATGATTCACAAGAACAGGAAATAAACTCTGCCTTTCTCTATTGCTCTCTCTCTCTTGCCAAGTGGGACAGACCTGGACAGTGTCAAGGCCCACTCAAGACAGTATAGAAGTACTAAACCCAAAAAGGAATAGAAAGACAGTGGTTAGAAAATTGAACTGTTTCTCAAAGATTTCGCTGTGACTAAATTATGGAAAACACACGAGCCACTGCATTACAGTAACATAAGAATGTAGGAAACCTTGCTAGTGATGAGATGGAAAAAAGGAAAACCCAAGCAACCTAAAGTGTGTAATTATCAGAAAGGAAGAAAAAAACATTACAGAATGAGCAACCTCCCTCTGCCCCCAATTACAATACAGCAAGTAAGGCTAATTAATGATCCATGATTATCTTAGGTTCCTGAGTCAGTGAGTGAGTGAAAATGTGCACAACGTGTGTATGTGTGAGAGGGAGAGAGTGAGAGACATACAGTGAGGAGATTAAAAGAGTAAAAATACTTGAGAAACCAAACCTCTTCTATGCAAAACACTACAATGCTCTACTACACTGTATGTTGGCTTATGGTATGGCTGACTGCGCAGTAAATGTTAGAAAATGTCCCTGCTCCTGTATCAGTCACCAAGGGATAAAGAGCGTTTGAGAAGTAGTGGGGGGGGAGAGAGAATAAAGAGCGTTAGAGAGAAGGAGGGGAGAGAAAGGAAGAATACAGAGAGAGAGAGAGAGAGAGAAAGAGAGAGAGAGAGAGGGGGGCTTTACTACTGCTGCTGCGGCTGCTGTGTGGCTTCTGCCCGTTAAGACAGCCCCCTCAGGCCAGCGCACTGCTCTGCTCTGCTCAGCGGTAGGCCTCCCACTCGGGCTCTGAACGTGGGGATGTGCCCAGGGCCAGGACCAGGAGCACTCCATCACCCAGACAGCGACATCCTTTCGCCATCACCATCAGAGGGGCCCCTATGGGGGGACGGGGATATTTATGGGCAGCGCGTTCACACACACGCCCATGCGGCTGCGATTTTGCTGATATACTGCCGGCTGGACTGTGGGATGGAGCCATATAGTTCATCTCCTCCTCATTTTTTGCCTCATCCAGATCCCTGGAAGTGCTCCTCAGAGCTTTGCAGGTTGAATGTGATGTAGGAAGCAGACATCTTGAATAGTATGCCACACGTAAATCTGTGTTCAAAATATGTTTGGCTAGTTTAAATGTTTTTGGTAGTTACATGGTTCATAATTCACTGTGTTCATCCGAAAGTGAGCGAGAGTTGTATTAATATGACATAAACATCTTGCAATGGATTCCAAATAAAATGGGGGTTGCTGTGGGTGGGTGTTATTTATCATTGCAGAAGATGTATTAACCTGAGTGTATCCTAATACCTCTTTACCTTAGATTTCAAAGAGGAATAATTGCCTGGAAAGCCCTGTAAGACCGTATGCTACCCACATATTATGGGGCAAAATGAAAATGGTTTTGAATTGTCGTTCTCAAGTAAAGCAGCTACTTTGTACCACTAGGGCTTTCTTTCCTGGGGCGGGTCGAGGGATTAAAAGAAGCCATAAAAGGTCTCAGTAATGGCATCAGTAATGTCTCCCTGCCATTAAAAATGGCGAGAAAAACATCTGCTTTGCATTTTTCACTCCCTCGCTGCCCATTTGTCTTCTAAACTATCTTTATGTGCCCTGGTTTTAACACTTCAACTTAAAAATGTGTCTTGTTTTCAAAACCCCTCAAAATATGAATGTTAATCTGAAACCAGAACATTATTTTATTTTTCCCCCTGAGCTAAGTACACATGGATATAAAATGCCTATTACTGAAAAAGCAAACCAATAAAATCCCTACAACTTATTGTTGCTATTTCCTTGACGTGGCTGACTTTGTGAGGCAGTTACAATAATTATCCAACTACAATTGGATACAATTTGGCCCTGTGTCATTTTGTGCATGTCCCTACATCAGCAAACACATATTTTTTATGTTTCACTTCACATACTAAAAGAAAAGAATTTAGAAACAGTTGCATTTACACCCAGGTCACATAATGGCAGCCAGTGTGGAGTAAACACCTTGATTGCTTTATGGCTGGCCTCTAACCGTCAAAGGCACGCCACTGTATCCGTCCTCTGCCGGGTTTCTGGGAAACTTGGGCCCTGCAGTAATCTTTTCCCTGCTAGCCCTTTAATAAACCACAACCTGCTTCATTAGCTTGCCCTCACCGAGTGATTGATCGCTGCCAGTCACAGAAACCCCATCCTCGTCCTGCCTACCTTTCCTCAACCCACTAAATAAGCCCTTTTTTCTGTTAGCTACTAGCCATCACACTATTAAAGGAGAGTATTCACAGAGAGCCAGAGAGGGAGTGGAATCAGCTGGGGATAGCAGAGGAACAGTGTTGCTTTTGTTCAAACACGAGGTCAAGATCGATTTTTGAGATGCACCATACAGGCACTGTACATTAAATATCATGAGGTCAAATCTGTTTTTTTTGTTACTAGAGGGAAGAAAAAGAAAGAAGTGCACCATAATTGGAAGGAGCCATTTGCATTTATAAAAAAAAATAATGTTGTAGTCAGAAAGACACTTGATTGTTTAGTTTACAAGTTCAATCATATTATTTAATAATACAGTATACGCTATATTTTCTAATTCTAATTATATGCCCCATGTTTATTCTCCTTGTTTGTGTGCTTCTTTTTAACGTACATATATATATATATATATTTTTTTTTAGATATTGCTAATGTATGGTTTAAGAACGGGTGCTAAAGTGGTTTTGGTAACTTTTCATCCTTCTGTACTGAATTGCTGTACAGTGGTTTCAAATCTTCCCTTAAGTGCCTCCAATGTAAGATCTGTGTGATCCCTCACCACTCTCTGCTGTGGAGAAATAGAGAGACACAGAGGGGAAAGGTGCTAGATGGTGTTCAGCTGCAGTAATAAAGTCAGTAATATCACTATCTTGCCCTCCTCTCCCAAGAATTGCTATAAACCTATTTCGAAAATTGCACCCATATATTTTACGGAGACAGTTAGCTCATCCTGGTGACAGTGCAAACTTTTAAGGTGAATTATGCCAGTGTCATTCAGAGGAGGGTCAATTACTTCCCGGCCAAAATTTCAGCCCGGGTTTGGTGCTACCGCCAGCCGGCTCTCAAAGTGGGCTTGCTGCTACTAGCAACACAAGACTCAAGATGGAGTCCAGTCACAAGCCACCAGTGCTGCAACCCAATGTGCATAAACTGCTTAAACAATTTAATGGTACACTGCACTGAACTAGCTAGGCTTTGACAAAGTCTTGCTCACCTTTTCGCATGCGCAGGAAAATACACTACAGTGTCGATGACAACTTTCAACAACTGTATACTTATTGCAATGTGTGAAGAAATAAACCCCAGCAAAGTCTTAACCTCACTATTTTGCAACCGCTTGCGTTTCCATACAAGCAGATGATCTGAGCACTGTTACTGTCAAGTGTCAGCGCAGCAATGAATCACACCACCTACAGTATTTCAAGAGCAACAGAAGGGGGCGTTCTACATACAGTAACAGCAGTTGTGCTAAGGCACTGTACACATAAAGTTTGTATTATCCCGAATGAAAACCCAAACACTGAGATACTCAGGCTCGGATAAGCATAAGCCTCCATATGACTGTCTGTCATGAATAATGATCAATGTGGGCTGTTTGCAAACCGCAGACACACTCTGTTCAATGTGCCTGTAGGCCGGAGAGCATTCCTACGACCGGAGAGAGCCCTCCTGATCGGAGCCAGAGGTGGGGAGGATCCTCTCTCGCAGGCCTCGCCGTCTGTGTACATGTGTGTTTAGGGTCGACATGGCAACCAAAGCCTTCAGACTCACAGTGAGCTGGTTGGCCCCCGCCCCGTGTGTGTCAGCTCTCCTGCTCTAATACCTGAGGTTTAGATAAACAGCCACATGTGCAGGGCATCATCAAAGTCTACCATCTAATTACAGAGTTTGGATATGTGACTGTAACTTTTATTATGTTTCATTTCCCGTCCTCAGTAAGAAAATAAATATACACCCACCAGTTTAATCACAGGGTTATTTCAAACCGCCTGAGTTATCTCTATGATATCATCAAGCGCTAATAACTTCAGAGTGAATGAGTTTTTTTTTATTTTCATGATGAGAAGCAGACCTCTAAGAGGACACTAAAGTAGATCTGAGTCTAAATAAGATATGCATATGTGGATGATTCATGTAGATAACTATGAGATCAACACTCGCACTCTAAGGAGCACAAACCAAAAAGCCAAGTCGACGAATCTCCTTTTCGTCACTTAGCTCACATTGCATCAGTAATCACTGAGCTTTCCATGTTACGTGGTGCAATACTGTATGACTAGTCCTGTCCAAATGGGAGTGAGTTTGCAGGTCTGTGCCGATTTACGTTGTGTTGTAATGCAGGCAACCTTGGCAGGAAATAGGAGATGGGAAAAAAGCCAGCCTTTCATCATTTTCCCCAAATCAGAGGAGGAAATGAATATTGATGCCCTCAGGCGAGAGGGGAAGGAAATCCAGGGGCTGATGAGGTCCCTAAAGGATGCGTCTGGACAGTACCGGAACCTCTCAGATAGGTTGCTGCCAGAGAGGGAGGGCCGCTACGGAGCATGGAGGAAACACACATGCATAATGACACACACAGACACACGTACAGTTTGTTCAAAGTGGATGAGGACTGCCGTTAACACACATGATTATTTCCACAAACAAGCACACGCACACAAACACACACAAACACACACAAACACACACAAACACACACAAACGCACAGAAAAACCTAGATAATACTCGATCCCCGTGTCCTGCAGGTGTTGTTGTGGCATATTGTGTTCTGACAGCCACATGCATCTCTTTGATTGATCAGGCAAGAGAAAGTGACCAGGAAGTCATGATTAAAGGATTTTAGATCCTCCCCTATTGTGTTTCAGCAAATGAAAATGAGAGTTCATTGGGGGTAGAGGTGGGGTTGAAACAAGAAGAAAAGGGGTGGGTCTGACAATTTGGAAAGTCAAGTTAAATCAAGCCCTGTCAATAAGCATCTGAAAGTATGTGTCCCGCAGCACAGAGAGATGTATTCATCCAGCCCTGTGTGTTTATCCCCAGACTGGCCTGTGTTCTGTCCTGCTGAGGCAACTCAGTGTTGATGTCACAGCCCCCGGCGATGGCTATGATCTATGTGTGACCTCCGTGACGTTGTCGGGATCAACTCCCCACAGACAACAGTTACCAGGGAGACACAAGTCCATAGTGTTGGTTGGACAAGCCACACAGACAGACAGAGAAAGTGAGACAGGCAGACAGACAGGCAGAGAGAGGGTCCAAATGGTCTCAGTTTTACCAGACATAACGTTGCTCATGTCAACACTGACCTTCCCCTGACATGGATAAAATGGCCACTTCCTGCATCTTTAAAATGGCCAGAGGGGACAGAGAGATACTCATGCTAAAAATACAAAGACAATTTCTGAGTCAATTTATGTTGGGATTAATGTATTCTTTGAATATTCACGTTTACATCATTTTTCTTCACATCCTAATTCAAACCTTTTGTCATAAACAATTTCCATAAACCACAGAAAACACCAGAATCGAAGTGACATAACTGCACGAGAACAGAGATTACTCTGCTATACAGTGCTTTAGTGTCTTTCTTCCCATTGAATCCAGCCTCTCCCTGCTCTGGCAGTGCAGTGGCAGGTATTAGAGAGATGATCCCACAAAGCCCCCCCCCCCCCCCTCCCCCCCTCCCAGGCTTACCCACACACACAACACTCACTCTGGGACTCCAAAACGATTGGCCAGCAGGTCCTACAGAGACTACCACATTTAAGTTCAGTGTCTTCCTAACTCTGGCACTCGTTAACAAAATAAACACTGCTGTAGTTGGTTCACAAAACCAGTGTATCCATGAGAGGAACACCTACAATATTTCTGCATATTTGTAGGCAGGCTGACATATGTTTGAATTGTTCACTAACTCACCTCACATGTATTGAGAAATATGATGAGTATGGGAAAAAGGGAGGACAAGGAGACCCTGAAATTCCTGTGATCAGGGGAGGGAGAGGAATACCAAAAATGAGCCTCTCCTGATAGACCCCTACCCTTTGTGGATGCATTGAGTTATTACAAAGGTCGCTGGTATCACTGAGTAGAGAAGCCTTGAAAACCTGTATAAATACAGGAAGTATAACTTACTTGTTTAATCCAGCCCTATCCTTGCTTTGATGGCAGTTCCTCCGGAAAACTTGCCTGTTTCCTTTTTTTCATCTGCCTTTGTTGACATACCAAAGATGCATTTGTCCAATCAGTCGTAAAACATTTGTGCTCTCAAATCGGCTCAAATCTGGTGGATGACATCATCCAACACCCACATGAAGCTTTCATGATGCGTCAAGTCAGTTTCTGTACAGGAAGCCTTTGGCACCATGTTTGCTTTTAGTCAGATACAGTTGGCCCACTATTAGACATGCTTCTTCCTGCACAAAGACTTCCCTGTGTAATATTAATCATGTGAGGATGAACAGAGCTGTAAATCCATCCTCTTCGGAAATCCCCTTTTTTAAGTTGTGTTTTGTAACATTATTTTAGTCAGATTTCAGCAATGTGAGATGCAACTTGGCCCTGGTAATTTGACAGTGATAAGCATTTGATACATGGTACCATTTTTACAATGGAAAAATAACTAAATAATATGATACGTTGTTGTAACTAGACATGGGCTCGTATTTGTTCTTCCATGGAAAAACAACTAATGAACCAAAAAAAAAACTCAACCAGGCCTACAAGCAAATATGTTCACCTTCAATTTCACACAACTGATACATGTTATTGATCCAAGTCTGATTGGAACTAGTGACCTGCATTAGTTCAACATTGTGAGACATGTTATTGTTACTGTGCTGGACAATATCACATTCTGGTCATTTTAAGTGAAATGTGTTAATCTTCACAGCATATAAAAAAGGCACTGGAATAGTATCGTTGGTTTGCCCACATTCATTTTCTTTCCCTAAATTATACCATTTGTCATACACTCATTACAAGGACAGTCAATTTTAAACCAATTCCAAAAGCCTCTCATTTTTATTTTTCATAATACAGGCTGCACACTTTTCATACCCCTGTCAACAAATCACTATGTTATTTTAAGCCCTGGCTGAATAAATGCAGTGATAAGTGAACATAATTATTTTTTACATTGTTATCTGTTTTTCCTTGTCTTGTTACGGCGACTTTGTATTTGAGTGTTCCTGTTACTGTGGTAACAGGCTATGTGAAGTGTATTCAGAACAGGGCGTTGATACATTAATATGTTCAGTGTTTCCCCTTAATCAAGTTGTAAGTACAAAATAATTATTCTATATTCAACACGGACACCTAAGCTGTCACTGCCATTTAATGAGTTTCAATTAAGCTGTTAGTTTCAACAGACTGGCTCTGCACACAGGAAAACTATTTAAAGCTTAAAAAGCACATCAACAGAGCAAAACATGAGACATGGTTTGTTGCATATTTATGGTATATATTTCTAACATGGCCAAAATGAACAATAGAGAGTCATTATTTTAAAAACATTGTCATTCCAAAAATATGTTTAACCTGCAAAGATTGCATGCATTTAGAACGTCATGGGTCTTTAATGGTCAAATTATGAATTGATTGATTGCAAAATATGTGTCTGGTGCTTAGTGCATATTCAAATTACATATAGCAATTGATACCTTGGACATAGCACCAACTTGATTGGGTGTAATAGGAGCAGAATGTCTTAGTGTTTCACTCAGACAATGTGATTGGATGAGTAAAAACGTGAAAGCCTCAGTTTGACCCCAGTCTAGAGAATGGGGAGCACAGGCCTGTGAGGTCAAGTGAAACGACAGAACATTGAGTTGATTCATCAAATTAGGTCCTATGTAATTGCACTGCGTGACGACTCATAAAATGTGTCAGCTATAAAACTGCCAGACAGCCATCAGCCTCCATGTTAAATGAAGTTAGAGAAAGTGCAAGGTTCACAACTTCCTAACCCTCCTGTGTTTTAGTGGCTTGTCTTAAAGGCCTTGCTTCTCTAATCATGAAGCAGCATGGATATCTTCACACCTCAGATGATGACTTCCTGTTTATTTTCTTAACAAATGCACTTTCCATACATAGATTTGCTAATCATATTTTTTCGATACTCGTTAGCAAAGCTACATATGGAATGGGTGATAATGTTAAGCTAACGTTTTGAAGTAATTAAGTTAGAAAACTAACTAGCGCACAAAACGTTTTTCTCCTCTGCTCATAACTGAACAAACCTAAACAAATGAAATAACAAATGTTAAGATAATGGTATGTTAGATATATAACCTTTACAAACACACATTCCAACCCAAATTGACCACACTGACCTCTGTGAAGAGCACAAAGCATGCAGTGTGAAGACAGTTTACCTTTGTAATTGTTACAGATCACACCATTAGCACAATATTGTCATAGCTCCTGCTCCTGCAGACAGTAACTGCTGAGGGTTAATTTGCATAATACATCTTAATTGAAGCCTATTAAGGATTTGATTAGAAGCAAATCAGGTACACCACGGATAACTTCAGATTAATGCTTTCGCTGTGTTTTGGGTGTTATCATATTCTGAGACAACTGTGCACTGTATCATGCAATTTGTATGTGTTGGTGAATACTATCCTCCTATTTCCATTCAATTGCATTAAAATGCCTTTAAATATGTTAATATACATTTTATTTATTCATCTCGGTTCATACTACAGTTTTTCGTCAGTGAACAATTTAGGAGATTGTGTACAGGGGCCAGCTAACTAAGTGACATATTGATTCAAGACTGTCATTGTCTTGAATGTTTGTACCTGTTTGTGTCCTTGTAGAAACGGTGCCTCTGAATTAAGAGACCGTCGTTGTCTTACTACCAAGAGGTACTTACTTATCTGTGAATGAGGCCACGGCAGAGGCACTAGACTCTTTAAACAAGCATCTGTGTTTGGAAATCTGATCCAGCCCTGATTGTATTGAACAACTTCCTAACCATATGGCCGACATTTAGATCTCCTTACTGGCTATATATATTATATGTTCAGGTCAACAACTGTCAGTTTGGGGGTTCTCTTTTTACCTACATTGTGCATGGAAGGAATAGGACACACGTGGATCATAAGCCAATTGATAGGTTACATGCGTACGGATGACATAGGATAGTGTGCTGTGTAATGGAAGTGCTAATTACGCTACGCATATAAGAATACACAAGTTTGTATTTTATTGTACTTTATTACAAACATGATTCTTTGTGTAATCAGTAGCGGAAGCACAGAGTTACTGCGCTTACAACTCCGTTCACTTCCTCAAAGTCCACAGATGAGGATTAGCTGCCCTACTGCAGGGATTCAGACTTGCCCCTGTTTCGGTCTCTTAAATCACTATATCTGTAGGGACCTGGACAAAATACCGTAACATAATTTCTTTTGTACTTGGGATGTCTGGCAGAAATAATGAGTTTTAGCCTGCTTGCAATAAACTCTCCCAATATTCGAATTATTGTCGGACTTAATGAGGAAAAAAAAATCATAACAAGAAATTGCCTTTTCTGCAGCGATGATCACATGGAAACATTATCCACATGAATCACCCCAACGGCATATCAAATTGTGTCATTTGCCTGGAAACTAGTGCAGGTCTCAGAGGGAAGGCAAGGTGAACGAGAGGCTGCTGCATCGAGGTGCAACACTGCTCAGGCACTTGCCTTGAGACCAATCAAAACAGCCTTTTTCCACACAAGAGAGAGGAGGAGAGATCACTATGCTCCAGGGCACAAGAGTCTCTGTTCATATCACCTAGACAGTGCACCACCCTGTCTGACTCTCAGACAAACAAAAGCCTCCCAAACTATTAGCTATCCACACCTGTCACCTCCCTGGCATGCAATAGGAAATGCAATGAGATTACTCACTAAACAACCATCTATTACTTTATTGTTTTACTACTGTGAGAACATTCCAGATGATGAAGCCAGATGATAAAGACATCTCTCGGAAAGAAGGCCAAGACCAGCAACCTGAAGTCTTAACATTTCCTCACACATATCCAGAGTCAGAACAATGGTCTAAAATTATTGGGAACTTGGGAAAATGATAACAGAAGGCTGAATCTCACTATACGAGAACAATGCCATACTTCAGTGGTCACTGTTGATGACATCACTCAGTGATTCAATGGAGTGTGGGATGGAATGGTAGGATCGGAGCTGTCACGCAACCTTGATGGGCAAATGATTGTCACCACAGTCATCTCATCAGAGACCCCTTCAGCATATTGTTCGCTTTGTCCTCATTTCACACTTTGATTTCAAATCTCTCCTTTTTTGGTCGGGCACAAGCCCACAATTTACCGTGTTTTGCTTATGTCATTCAAATTATGGTATATTGCAAATAAATACAAATGGTATAAAAAAGCTATAATTAACAAAGAGTTATAAAAAGGTGGCAATCTTTAAAGAGAAATAGGGCACTCTTGTATTTTGGTGCCATTTTCTTTTAAGGTTTTGTCATTCAAATTGGTGCATTGGATTGGCTTTTGTGTGCCTAAACTGGATAAACAACATCTGCCTTGATTGTAAGATGTTTCCAGAACAAACCACTTAGGAGGAATTTCAGCTAGCCAATTCCCACAAGCTGCTGTCAGTCACTTACTGGCACTGCAACACTTAATGCCTTTGTCTGTTCTCCAATTTATCTTGTTAACAGCAAATTGGGCTAACTGTTTGAGGCACAGAGCTATCGTACAACCGATAAGAGAAACACATTCACTGCTGGAAAAAAAAGTATGCTCCTCCTTCAAGTAAAAATGTAATTGATCTACTTCAAAGTTTCCCGTTTATATACAGTGGAATACAATAAAACAGGATGCTGCCAACACCTATTGTTCAGTTAATAGTGATATTTCTGGCATCACAAACTGTAGGTTTTGCATGTTGTATATTATACAAGGCAGTAATAGTCACTTTAAATAACCCTTACGCTCAAAGTGTGCTGAAAAAGTAAATCAAATACGCTGCCCTTTACACGCATGTCTGCAGTCTCCAATTTACAAATATGCCTATTAATAATACAATCCTCCAGGGGTGCAGAAGCACCCTGGAAACCAACTGTCCTGTGAATTAATGTGTGAGAGGCCTGAGAATGGCCTTTTTACACCACCTTGCAGAAAAAACCTCTACCGAGAGAGACACTACGTCTTTAAGAGCACTACAAATAAAGGAAACCTATTTCTTGCATCTTCCATGGTCTTATTTCAATACCCCTCTCTCCTTGTTCCCCCTCCACACATCATTAAACATATTATTATAACATGACTGTCAGTCTGCGTCTCTCTTCCCTCCATTCTTGCTCTGCCAGGTAATCAATTTGTCGTCACTCTCTGTAACCCCAGTAAAGTCATCAAGCGAAATGAGTTACAGCTGCAAAGAGCCTTCAAGAATACAGAAAAAGAGAGAGCGAGAGAAATGACAACACAGCCCAGGAATATTCCACCGCCTGATAGCACATCCCAGGTCTTGAAGATGAAATATTAATGCACAATTTGTTTATCTGCAGGCCCACATCTCTCCAGTGCCGAGCTGTTAATTTTCTATCGGCACAGACAACGGATCAGTCAGTCATGAACTCTTCACAGCCATTACCGGGAGACATTTTGATTAAGTATTCCTAATGTAGTGGATAGGAAAGAATGAAAACACTCTGCCTGCCAACTTTTGATTGACCATTAAGCCACTGATGAATGTGCCTGTCAAAGAGGAGACAATTACCTCAACAATGAAGAAACTCTTCTGGAAAGCTTATTTCTCTATAGGGCTGACACATTTACCAGATTACAGGCAAGGCAGCTGAGAGCGTGTAAAGGGATCGCTTAGGCATCTTCTCAAAAGTTCTCTGAATAACACTAGGGACATTGTTTTTAAGAAAGGGGATTTTACTGACTAAAATGTGGGGAAAAAAAGTGTCGGTTTTGGGACATGAACTGAGTGTGAGACTGTTAGATAAGGGTCTCAGTATCTTTAGTGGGTATAAAGAACCGCCATTATTGGCAGAGAACAATCACCATCTGCTTGTACATCCGCAGCCATAATAAAGACAGATAACTCCTCAACCCACTGCAACCAGAGAACAACATCCACATCTACAAAAGATACCCCCATCACACCATCAAATGACCCCTCTCTTTATGAATCAACTTAATCCTTTTCAGTCACTTCAATACTAATGTGTAATTACATTGTATTATAAACATGATAAAAAATGAGGTCAAGGATGTCCACTCATGCATGACCTAGTGCTAGTGGGCAATCACGCCAATTACTGTCCAGAACATGTGGTCATTCTTTACAATGTGTTGAAAGTGTATAGTAACTGAAATTATTAAAGTGACACTATAGTTTCATAACATTTTGTTTGTTGTGACTTCATTTATTTGTAATTTTCCACAAAGTAAGTAAAAGCATAAAGGAAATATATATTAAGGTGAAACACTACTCATGGGTCTTATGTAATGATAGGCCTCAAAAAAAGCTTTTAATGCAACAGTAACGTGACCGGGGTCAGCCCCTGGCATCATAGACATGCACACTCAATAAGCTAAAGCCTAAGCATTCACTCAGGGAGTCAGTACATACCATTGGATCCCTGTCTGGAGTGTGCATAGCATTAACGTTGTCATATAACCACCTATGTTACATTCGATTCAACGTTTCTCATTTCACTGTGAAGTATCACTATGACCCAGGCCACGGACTATATAGGGCAATGTACACACTCACAGACACAAACCATGCACTCACACACACACCTCTTCATAAAGAAGTCTAATTTTGGATACTGATGTATTATTTGTACTAAATAATATCAACTAGCATCATCCAAACATGTTAAGACTCTATGTATATGTGCAATGTGAGGTAAAGCATAATTTAAAGTGTATCAATGCTCTTTAAACAATTCCATACAAGCAAAAGAGACTATTGTTTCTATCAGGCTATGTGTTTCTGTTCCACATTTTCAAATTCATGGGGTTTCTGGGAGTGTGTTTGTGTATGTGTGTGATAGACAGAAAGAGTGGAGAGAGAAAGGGGGGGGGCTGTGTGTGTGTGCGTGCGCGACGCGCGAGAAATAGCGTTCTTCAATGTATGAGATATTAGGAGTTCATGCAAAGTTCATCTGTTTCAGATACTCGAGGCACATCTGATATTTCGCGTGTCTGCTTTTGATTTGCGTCTTTCCGATTCTGCGACTGCTTTGGGTCATTCGTGTAAGAGCAAACTTTTCGGTAGGATAAAATGTAGCCCACACATTGGCAATATCAAATCTGGACAATAAAATTAAGAAGCTCTAGTCAAATACGAATAACACTTACACTCTGGTGAGAGAAATGACGCTAAGTGTACGTGTTCAAAAATAGGTTAATAGGCCACAGAAAACTTTTATCAATGCCTTAAACGTTATATCACGACTGTTGGAGTGAATCTCCATCGTCCAGTAATAGGGCGCATTGTGTTGTTCGACGGGTGTAAACTGTTATACTTCTTCATTTCATCTTAGTTTATAATTAAATATATCACACATTTACTTAACGCATGTGTTACAAATGTAGCAAAATGTAATATTGTTTGTGACCCATATGATGAGAGTCAAGTCCTCCTTACCCGCAGCCCGTTTCGGCGCTTGCTGTTTCCTCCGTGGCATTTTTGAACTCGTGGTTCACGTTCACTCTGCCCAGGTGAAATTGGTCTATTGCGGGCTAAGATAGTCCATGCAGAGAGAGAGGGAGAAAGCGAAACAGCAAGTCTTTATTTTGCTGTCTGAATCGGCTACTTCTGCTCTCTCCTTGTAGAATCCAGTCGGAAACGTTGCCTGGGCAAAGCAGATGTAGGAGTGAGTATTTTTCACCTTGTTCCTAGATGTCCTGCAGGGTAGATCGTCTTCTTTTCTTTCCGTTTTGGTCCATCAAAGCCTTATGGCGACGTCTGTCTGTCAGTTTTCTGAGTACGGTATTGAATATGTGGAGGGACAAGCGTAAAACGTTTGGGTAATGGTATTACGCACAGCACAGGCAGGGTGAGGCGATGCCAGCAAACATCGATCCATAGAACAAACTGAACATTAAAAACTCCTCCCTCCTCGCCTGGACTTGATGGCAGCGAGACATTTGTTACAGTAGATAACCATGAGTTTATTAAAGGGACAGGGGCCAGAGAAAACACCACGAGAAGGTTGGGCTGTTTCGACGGAACGAGGTACTGTAGTAGTCAATCGGTTGATTTGCGTTTGTTTCTTTTTGCTTCCAGTTATTGAAGATAGCATTTTTTTTTTGTGAAAGTTTTTTTTAATGTTTTAAAGATGTGAATTTGATACTTGAAAGAATGATTCGGAGAAGGTGTAGACTTCTCAATAGCCTAATACTATAATAAATATGCCACATAAATAGTTGTCCACTCCACTGTAATAATCTTACAGTTGTACTTCTCCATGTGAAGACATCGTCAAGAGACAGTTCTTTTAACATGACTATTCTCTTTCACTGGGTGACATTTCACAGCATCACATGTCTGTCTGCATTACTGAGGCAACAAGAAACAAAATATTTCTATTCCAAAAAACCCTCATGACCTAATCAGATACCAAGTTGAGGTGATGGATGACTTCATTCCAGCGAGACAACACCCCTGTGTGATTCCGGTTGGCCCTGCATTACAAATGGCTTCCTGATAATATTCCATCATCCCATTTTGAGCCTGTCAATCATTTGCCCACAATGGCAGAGACCTCCCCTGAACTCGGCCTGAACCTCAGTGATCAATCACAGGTTAGATCCAGCCTCAGTCAGACCTGTCTGCTAGCTTTTAACACCCAGTGTGTACACAGGCATGCGTGTATACTGACAGGACTCAGCCTAGCGCCCACCTCATCTCTCCTTATCTCTATGGCCCCGCTGCACAGCTACTGCTCACCTGCTGCTGACACCCAGCCCCGCTCCGTCTTTATCCCTCACACCCGCATGTGGGCAGTGTGTGTGTGTGTGTGTAGGACTGGACAGTGTGTGCTTGTGTGTGTGTGTGTGTAGCACCATATGTGCAAGTGTGCTGTATGCTTGCATTCGATTAGTTTGTATGAAACTACTTTCATGAAAGTTTATGATCAGAGAGTGCGTACAGTAACGCAAACTTGCAGAGCCCTGTGCAGATGCTGTGATTTCTCATCTTCTTAGTCTTGATGATTTTTCCTTCACATGGCTGCACTTTTCTCACCTGGCTGCATAAAGATTTTCCAGAACCTAGTTCCAACAGATTTTAAATTAACAGCTATCCACCACTGTAGCATACTGTAACAAACATATGTCTTAGTTGATGTTCGGGTTTTTTTTGACACTTGTGGCTGACTGTGGCCCTCTCTCCTTTTCTGCAAGGAAGCAATTAGAAGCATTGTGCTGCACACATGCTGGAAGAGCTGTAAACAAGACACGTTGATGTCTGTGTACTTAGAGCCACGTCTGATGACATCAAAGACAAGGCATAATGAAATCAAATCACATATTTGTTAGCTACCTGTATGGTGATTGGAGATGATGTTCTTGTGTACTCCATGATGAAACATTGTCTTGATGTTCACCAAACATGAGATAAGCAGCAAACATGTGTGCTTGGACATCAGTGTAGATCAAAGAGCCCTAATGAAACCACGCACAACAGGTCACTCTCCTGCTCATGTCCCTGGCCAGGTATCAGGTGAGCACTTGGACTTGACCCCCGGTCGCCTTGGCCCCCACTCGGCACGGCTGATCACTGCTCCAGGCTGCCCTCGGAGGAAGGATGGGAAAATGCTCAATGTTCAAATATTCACCTGTGGACATTCACGCATGTGTGTGTTGGTTCTCAATGCATTAGAACATGGATTAGTTCACACTGGGGAATAGTTTGTGTCGATCCCTAACAGTAGCTCTGTACTTACAGTACACTGTCATGGATACCTTCGCCTCAACAACATTGTTTGCACACGTTTCAGCTCTCTGTGCCACACTCAGGTTTGCTGTCATGAATATTGTAGACAAGATCATTATATTTTTACAATACCAAACACAGCCTCGTCGTGGACTCACAAATGAGAGTTCCAAAACTCACAGAAAGCAGCCTCACCTCCAGACTGTTTCCTAAATCGCTACACAGTTCTCATTTGCATCTTGTGGTTCAACTATTTAGTTACGCAGGCTTGCTACAAATCCGCGCTGCATAGGCAGTCTAATTAAAATGCACTACCCATGATGAAAGGAGGAAGGCCTGGGGAATCCAAACCTGTTTTTGATTCAAAGCTGAAATTTCATGTGAGACGGACAGCCTGTGATTGAAGTCTTGAGAGTCATAATTTTCAAAGTAGAACAACAACATGTGCATACCGTTAAGAGCAGATGTCTGATTTGAAAATCTAATATGTACACTTTACTGTAACACAGTTGAAAAATACTGAAAGATGTTTAATTGAATATCAAGCTGCACATCCATTCACTATGCCCTGGATTAGTAGTGGTTTCAGTAATGAACAATAAGAACATTTAAGAGAAATTGTGCCAATAAATAAAGACATACTGTACAAACATTGATACCCATGAATGGATACTGCAACACAGAAGGACATCGTTTTTCTTTGTTGTGTAAGAAACACAATTCAAGAGACGGCCTACTCTTGAGAGTGAAAGCTGTTGCCATAACTTACACAGTTTTAGTTTTCTATTGACGAATCTCAGTGGAACTCCGGTTTGTTTGGCCTCAGGCCTGAATGTCAAATATCATGGAGATTATTGGAGCTTTAAGGATGAAGTACATCTTCCTTTTTCATTACACTTTTGATTGCACATTCCCTGCACATATTCAAAAGCAAAATACACACTGTCCAGAATTACATCTGCAGCGACAATCACTTTCATCGTCATCACATTATCCTTATGTTTGAATAGGGCATTGTAAGTTTTGGGGTATTTGGCGGTTTGAGTTTGCAACAACCTGAGCCAAAAGTTCTGGTGATTACCTCAGGTTGTATTGCACTGTGACCCACATAAGATATGATCTGCCTTATTTGTGCTTCTCAGACAATGGCCTTGATATGTGAAGGAAAACACATTGTCTTCCCTCTTAGAAACGATACGGGTATTGTTTACCATGTTTGCTATACCGTGGCTTTTAACCCAATAATATCTATTCAAACTCTCTTTCTGACGTCGAGCCGCTTGACCTATTTCCTCTCTTGTAATGTATCGTTAAAGCAGCCTCGTGAAATGACTTAATTATTCATGCTTGATTTCAAAATGAAGCGCTTTAAGAACATGGTTCCACTGGAGAATTGACACACGCAACGATGCTCTTACAAGCACACACACTGAGGCGCACAGGGACTAGGTATGTTCCAGAACAGCCCCTTGACTGACTCCAGCCAGTGTGTTGTGGCTTCAACGCATTACAGCAGGAGTGAAGATAAACACTCCGCCAGTGTCTTTCATGATTTACGTATTTCAAACATTTCACTTGATTGAGTATGGTATAAGGCTACCTGATATTGGATAAACAGAACAATGTATATATTTTTTTTTTTATACGGAATATTGAGCCCATAGAACTAATCCTGAGCTGGAAGAATTGTCACAGATGTTCTGCTGTTAGCATGAGTGTACCGAGATGCACACAAAGGCTCCATTCTTTCAGCTCCTCCATATTCACAGGCATGTGTGTGCATTTGTGTGTTAGATTCTGTGTCTATGCGAACTTGCATGAATGTGAGAGTGCATGTGCACATACTGCAGTTAGGTAAGGCATCAAAGCAGCCTGTCACTTGTCCCTTGGCATTGCTTTAGTCTGTGTCGACAGTGTGTCCACCCTGGGTTTGTCAGTGTCTGTTCAGACCTGACCTGTCTTGTTCAGCACATGGCACAGGACGCTGATGGACATTTCCAGTGCTCCTTCTCAGTGTCCATCACCCGGCACAGGATGCATCCCTGACGCGTCTTAGTTTGAGCCCCTGAAATTTGTTGACAGTTGCAGAGGGTGGTCTGCAGTTCTGCCACGCTCAATTACATGAGATCTGATCGGATTTTGACTTGAATAATGTAGGTTGTCTGCTGTGCATAAATGCTCAATTGCGGTCAATCGATATCAGAATAACAGATTTTCGACAGTGAAACAATGGAACCTAAGTAAAATACTTCAGTATTTGTTCCTTCATAGATGTTTTGATGTTAACCCAAAAGGTAAAAACAATAACACATAATAACCTTGTCTCACATTAGTCGTTTTCAGTTCCTTCCAATAGCATTACCTTAAAGGGAACACATTTCATTAGACCTTTCTATTAAAACTGTTAATTTACTTTTATTGGAACAGGAAATGAATCTCTGTTTCTAATGGAGACGGAGGCAATCAGATAAGCGACGTTGCCACCCATACTTTCCCTTCTCTTTCTTGAGGAGGAAAACAACTGCAGCTTTTAATAAACATGTAATAAGAAAGAAAACAGCTGGTAGCAGCATCACAGATGGTGCCGTTCCTGGCATCTCCAAGGAAGGGACCACACATACAGATGGCTCATTATTCCAGCATTTGGTTATGCATATTGCACAAAATTTTATTCCAATGCTTAACAACCAGTATAAGCAATACAGGTGTTACTATTTTTCACACGGCTTCGCAGCAAAGTAGGCTATCGGGATGTGGGTTTGGTCCTGTTGCTGATGTAGATCAGTTATGTGTTTTCCAGACATTTCCTTGTATCAATATTTCAGTACTGTCTCTGTTTGTGACTGTCTCTGTTTGTGACTGTCAAGTTAATCTTCAGTGTGGAGTGATTTATTGGTTAACTAGCTGTCACTCTATTTGCTCTGACTGCAACTTTGTGAACCATTGTGCTGGCAAGGTGGCAGCCCACTAACAGCATGTATCTGAGCTAGTCTTTGTTGAAGACAGGAAGCTTTGATGATCAAGAGCAATGTCCAAACAAGTGTAATGAGCACAGTCAGCTAAGCACCAGACCTGGTCTTTGCCCCAAACCTTGACACACCAGTCTCATGCATCTTAAATCTTTAACCAAGAGACTAACTAACTACGAGATATCTTCACACACGTGAGTATAAACATACTTAGTTTATTTACTGAGTTTCTTCTCGTTAAATATGTCACCAGTAAAACTTAATTTGAATGAAAACAAGGCAAAGATTGAGTCCCATGAGAGCAAATGTGTTCTTGGTTGAGTTTCCTTTTTAGGTTGACTGTTTCAAATTACAGATGCTCTCTAATTGGCTACGGTCAAATAAAATCCGCCTAATGAGGAATTGCATTCATTTGCTTACTTCCTTTCAAGTAGTCCCCCTTTACATCTCGAATAAAGGTCTGTTCTCTCTCTTTCTCTCTCACTCATTCTTTCCCATACTGTATAAACACAAACACGCACACACACACACACACTCACACACTAACACACACACACATACACACACACACACACGTCTCCGGACAGCCTACATCTCAGTTCAACTATAATGCCTGGATTTAACCCACTGATAAATGTAGTATGATAATAAACAAGACCTGAGAATTTACACAATAACATACAGTGCATTAAGCAGGAATTACACCAGGTTACCATGAACTACAGTCAGTCCTGCGTCTTCATGATGACCCCTTGCAGGGCTAGGGCTTCTGTCTGCCCTTCAGTGAAATCAACGAGCACTAACACATTCCACGTACAGTGAAGGAACAGCATCTCCATTATCTGATGAACTGAGCATAGGCCTCTCCTTTAATTGGATGATTACGTGTCGGTTAGTAAAGGAAGAAGAGAGAGGTCTTGTCAGCGTGTGTGTCCTAAAACATCCCAGGGATTTGCTTTCAGATTGCCTCACACTTGACACTATATATGTGCACTGGAGCTGTCCTGTCTAATTTATAACAGGGGCCAATGTGACCTTTATCCTGGCAATAACTATAATGCACTTTAGCACACGTCAGTCTCGGGTCTGGATCATCCCTTGTGTCATATGTTTTGCCTTGCATGCAGTACAACCACTGGGAGCTTGGGTCTGACTGGAGGTCTGGGCCTGCTTCCCTCCTGTTCAGTGAACTGGGGCTGAAAGGGCGTGAAAGTCATTCATTTTAATTCCCAATTGAAGGATTTTTCTTGCTAACTATATTACTAGTTGAAGTGAGCAAAGAGAAAAAAAACAATGATCATGACACATTTAAAGTTATTTGCAATGGGTGATGATGTTTAAAGAGTTTCTGGGTAAACAATTATGAAAAAAGCAAGAAAAGTGATTTTGTACACTTTGTAGGTAAGGTGCACAAAATAACTGCCACGTTTTTTGGTTCTAATTTCCTCTCTCATGCTCATCAACTAAGTTGTCAGGTCTGCGACATCCCTTTGATGGCATCACTGACAATTAGCAGGATGATGCCACACAAAACCATCTGGACAGGCACATTTCTCGTTGCTGAGGGAGACAGTTTCTGGTGTGACAAAAATAAAACTCAAGGTCAAAGCTGTCACTTTAAAGGTATCAGATTCCTTCAGAGGCAGATTTACAGGATTTACTGTAAATTATTTTGAGGTGGCTTAGTTACTGATGGCATATTTTTGAAAATGTTTAGCGCATAAAGGTAATGAGTAAAGTATTACATTAACTTGCTGTTTCTCTCCATCAGAGAAAAACATACAGTAGAGAAACCAGTTTGACAGACAGAAAGACAGACAGACTTACAGATAGACAGATAGACATATGAACAGGTATGGGAGTGATTTTTAACACTTTGGACAGATTCCAAACTTGGCTGATAAATGAGAGCTGGGTATAGACGGTTAAGAGAGACACTGGGTTGCACAGGGGTCATAAGCCTACAGGAAATTAGGCCTTGGCAGCTTTACTGCTGTTCCAAATATGATAGACCTGACTTGTCATCTTTCCCTCTAGGAGCACACTCAGAAAACCCATCAATTATCAGTGGAGGCGGGAAATTGATTCCTCCTTTTCCATACGCAGCAAATGTGACCCATAAATACACATTGCGTTGACATACCTCTTTGTATTGTACATGTTGAAAACAAGGGGCTTGGCATAAAGTCATAGTTAGCAGGACATAGTGATTACCATGACATGGCTTTATAGTAGATCTCTTATTGGCCCACACTGTCAAACAATATAATGGATGGAGCCTCAGCAAGCACATGAGGACAGAGTTGTCATCATTACAAATTCATGCTTGTAGGTTTTGAGGGCGCTGTACGCCCTTAGGTTTAAATAAAGCTTGAAGGGTACAAAATAATCGTTCAGCTGCAAGAACTCAAACAAGCAATGCTGTAGACTGACAAGCTTTAGACTTGGATGGGTCAAACTATTTTTGATGGGTGTCATTATGTAAAAGTAGGATGAAATAGAATCTGATTTGTCATTAAGACACAAATTCCCGTTGTTAAAGCGCACATTAGGCATTGTTCTCAGGCCTTCTGGTTACTTCCCTGCAGACACACTCGCTGAACCACCTCTGTTACCCATACATTATGTTTGTGTGCTGTACTCAGACAGAGTCCTTGCAGAACACAGGCACCAGTGTGTCATGGAGACAGAGTTATCCCTCACTTCTGGCTGACCACGGCAATATTCCGATGGGGACTGTTTGACTAATAAGCAGTTTCACTTCACAAGAGCTGGCTGCAGTCAATGCCTTTGTGGGTGTGTAGAGGACACCTTGTTGTAGAGAAGGTGGCCAATGCCATTAAATACACCTACTGATCCGGAAAACACACTGTGATTTCATTACTAAAATCATATAATGGTCTAAAACACAATAACACAGTTGCACTTTGTCTTTCAAAATGTGCTGTGTGTGTAAAATCCAGCATATGTATTTCCTGTGTGAATGAGCACATTTATTTGTTTTTCAGATTTGACCGTAAAATAAAACTGTCTAATTTTGTGATCATGAAGGAAAGTATAACCCCTCCAAATTTGACCGGTTTCATTTCTTGAAATACAGATTATGCCTAGAGAGACCTCCAAAAGCATTCTGAAAAGTTGACAGTTGATCAAAAGGCTGGGTCCAACCTCCTTTGCATATTGATTTAGCATATAGGCACATGCTCCAGTTATCTCTGTAGGGCCGTCTGATGGTCTGAACCACTCTGCACCAATGTATAGTTCATATCTGTGTTTCTCTGGCTGGATAGATTTGGAGAGGAGCAGAGCCATTCCTGCCGCTCATCTCCCCAGTCGTGAGACTACCCGCTCCATGGAGGTTTCTACCATCAGATGGTATCCAGCATACTCAAGTCGTTCATGGTAGGGGCTTGGTGGAGGTTCAGCACACATGAGACACCATCATTTGAAAAACATCTGTCACTCTGACAAATAATAAGTACACCAGGCCTCTAGGGAAAAGGACACACAAGCTCCATATTTAATTTTTCTGTGTGACTCTCCACTTCTTCTCTTTCGGTTTGTGCGATCTGTACAGTACTTTATTTCTAATAGAACGCCTACTCACGTTGACAATTGACATTTTAAGGGGCATTTCCCTTGAAAGAGCAACCTGGACAAATAAATACAATGGGCTGAATGATTTATCAGGGGGATACAAAAAACGTAAAAAAAAAAAAAGTATTTTGATTTCCATTTTCTTGCTGTGATGTGTCTAAAATTGGTCCCTTGACATGAAGTCCTGCATTTCCATGTTTCAGTCTCTGTGAGCTGTCTTCAGTATAGCCTGACCTGAGGCCTGTATCAGGTATCTTTCCCCTAGGGCACTTGCAAAGCCAAGACAACGCTGCACTACTCTCATTTTCTAATTCTCTCAGTTCCTCCTGGCTTAATTGAGAATTTGAACAAACAAATTAATCATTGCAGCCCATAAAAATGACATTCTCTCTAATTTGTTGTGTGTTGTCGTCCCCCACCTCTCCTATGCCTTTCTTAAAGCCCCACAGCATTTTTCGTGCTGAATCTGCTAGTTTACCCCCTTATGAAAATTACAAATACTTGTCAAGGTTAACGAGTTAATATTCTCATTCAATATTTATTTTATGGGGTAGAGAGAGCGTCTCCCTTCAGCGCGTCCTCTTCCAGAGCAAGGATGGGTTTGTTAATCAAAATGACAAGGACAGTGTCCTTTTGATAATCCCCTGAATCATCGAGAATAAAAAATGAACTTTATTAATCAGCCGCCCCTGATTAATTGTTATGAAGTGTTGCTCGTTCATTTCCCCTGCATTTCCGTAATTTCCATAGAAGCCTAACAATCTCCCCAATGATTTTAAGCCTTTTGGGCCAGCGATGAACTCAACAGCACAGCAATAAATAGCTTGGCAACTCTCTGTTTTTCCAGCTACACTTACTCTATGCCTCGTCGAATCTTGCTTAAAACATAATACTATCTTTTCATATTAAACTATCTGATATGGTGAAACACATCAGCTCAATCTGTCAATAAGAAGTGGTCAAAATGGGATGTTTTGTGAGGTCAGAAATTAATGTAAAATGTATTATTGTTTTTATTAAAATAAAATAAAATGTGCTTGTCTAAACGGATGCGTAAATAATAGACTCTTGTTCATGGTAAGGAATACATTGTTTGGTCGGGTGAAGAGCCAAATCAGGATATTGCGTGTAAGGAAAAATCTACGTAGTGCTATGAAGACCACACTTGAGCAGAAAGTGTAATGCCCAAATCTGACAGATTATCTTAAATGACTGATTCTTAAGGAAGTAGGGCAATTAATACTGCATATATTCAATGTTTATAATTAATATGTAAAATGAAGTTCCGTTTGCATAGTGGATGGGGCAAGGTTGGGGTTCAGATCTAATTTACATGAGCATGTCAGATGTGTGGTGCTAATTTGCTCTGAAGTTCTGTCCATGAAACAGAATATACAAAAGCAAGAAAAGTTTCAACTCTTATGGGGGGCTCTCTTTCTTTCTCCTCAATGCTTATTATTATTTGAAGGAGCAGGGAAGTATAAAAGATGTGACATCATGAGAATTCCATGAAAATCGTCCAACCTTTGTCCAAATTTACCCTGTGTCCTTTGTTACTGCAAGATGTGTTAGTATTTCTGATTCATAAGAAGATATACTGTAACAAGTCATTTCAGCCATTTTGGTAATTTAAATGGTTTATAGTCCTGCATACAATTAATTGCGGAGGTGTTGTATCCATCAAAATGAATAATTGAAGAGGATCGTTAATAGGTATTCCAGACTGGCTAAGGGAAAAGAGACAAAGCAAAGGACTTGCCACGACCGTCTTTCTGATCAGACCCTTCTTCCTTCATTTCATAGGGCTTCATGTGTTCTCCCCTTAGCTCAAGAAAATGCAAACCTAAAAACTGGTTAAAAAAGTAGATAGAAAATAGTAGAAAAGGTTTAAGCCTTTGTTTTGTGCAAAATTTTGCATGAACATTCCGTTGAATGGTTTCACATATATATATATCTGACCGAGATGAAACTCAAAGAATGTTTTTGATGAAAGCATTACATTCATACTGTGCACCAAATGTTAACTGGGAGATTAATTTAGCACACATTTTTTCTAAAGCTGTGTAAACAACATGTAATGTCTTCGCCTACCTTAAGGAACAATGGATTAGTTGAGCTAACTAACCTACAAATAGCATACTGTAAGTGCATATGTTACATGCAGCTGAACATTGCGCTTTAAACTTTCTCCATTAATAATTTGTCCCTTAAAAATGAAACTTAAATTCGACCAAATTGTCCGTGGGGAGGGGAACATAAAAACTATAATTGTTTAAGGATTCCCTAGCAGCAAAAACTATTCATAGTGTTAAATTGGATACTTTTAAATAATTCCCTTTATTACGATATCTGAAATCAGTTAATACTTTAAATAATGATTTCATCTGAGCAAAGCACTGAATTGACAATGGCCAAAACTTGTATCTGTGACAGTTTTGACTGGTTTGTCCTGTTTGATATCCTATCTACTGGGAAAGAATACGACGGCCAGACTCAGATCCCCTCATGCTCAGTGCACAAGATCACATTAAAAAGTCATCTCTGTCAGAGGCACACAGTCCACAGGCACATACTTTCCCATCCCTCACACTTGTGTACACCCACTCCAAGACATAAACTAGGGAAGGTGATTATTCCTTTTTATTAACCATCCAAAAGTTTGACATCTGGAGCGGGGGTGGGGTGTTGGGTGGGAGGGAGAAAGGAAGGGAGTCCGGTGCAATAGGTCAAATATTCCCAAATTTGAACAATAAATCCAGCTGGAATATTGTAATATTAATATTTGGACATTGCAATCTCCCTGAACAACATTTGAGAAGAGAATTTGTTCTATACTCCAGCAAGGATTTCACAAATCCATCAGCCTTTTGTACAGTTTCTCACATGTTGATCTATGGGCTCTGGGAACAAAAGACACTCCTTCAATGACAAGTGCAGAGTACATCAGCCAGTACTTCTTTTCAAGTAATTCCAGGCCTGGCTATTCAGGGTTTGCCCTGTGGCGAGACCGAGCACTTCATTCTCCAGAAATAGCCATAGCTCATCTTTCACAAGGACTCAGGTCTGAGTCTTATCAGAGGGAGGGGGTTCATTTGAATTTCTGTCTCTTCAATATGCCTGGCAATCATGATGCACGGTTAATATTGAGGTTTTGGGAGCGCTTGGTGTTGTCCTCCCCCAGGGTCCTTTGCATGCAGCAGGAACATGGAACTTGTCATCAAACATCTTATCACGTAACTTTAACTGCCAACAATGGCCGACATTTGCACTTTAGCATTTCCCCACCTTGCTCAGTTGGTGATCATCTGCTTAGACTGTTTGTCAGTTGATGGTATTTGTCTGAGGAACACACACTTCATTTATTTTTACTTTGGAGGAACTGATATGTGATACATGTATCAAATGTAAACATAACCCTAGCACTTACCTTTTGAGAAAAAAAATGTTCACTGCTCTAGGCCAGAGACAGGACAGAGTGTTCTCTGGTGACTTCCTGTTTATGCGTTCTCCAATGAAGCTTATACAATCTGAATTCCCTCCTGCATTGTCATTTACAACAGAATGACATGACCAGAAAGACACTCACAGAGTTAAAATATTTGGGAATAAGACTAAGAAAGAATAAGAAAAAGAATACTTGACTGAATCAGAAAAAAGGCATTCTGAGAAATGTCAGATAAAAGACATGACAGTCATTTTCTCTCTGACATATTTGTTCTTTAACAACAAATCAATGGCAGAAGAAGCTTGGCACCTGCATACAGAACAATGGTGAGATGAAGCAAAGATTGTCTTCATTAGGCACATTAATATTCATAGAAAGTAGAAAATCTGACACCACAGAGGACTTGGTAACCTTTTCTCATATTATATATTTTTTCTACTTCTTAACACAATTAAAGTCCAGCAATGACTTAATTAATGCCGCTTTCTGTCAGGATCTTTAAAGAACTGTCAATTTGGCCCAGGTCTGCCTGTCAGTGAGGAAGAAAGACAGTCATCCACTCTTTCAGGAGGCAGTCAGAATCACAGTGCCGGATAAAGTCACATTTTCAGACACCTTGCCAAATTGATTCTTTTAAGGGCTTTCTAGCAGATTATGATTTTTTTCTGTCTACTCCTCTGCAAGAGTGTCAAATCTAGAATAATCTAAATTTGGTTTCAGGTTTGGAGCTGTTATTATTTTCTCACAGCATATTTTCTTTATTGTTTCTCACTACTCAATCTTCACATGATATACTGCATGCTTTCAACTGTTAACATTTCATAATATGGTGAGTCCAAAAGTATTATTAGGATAAAATTATTGCTTTGATAGCCAAGCATTTTTTGCATATGTATTCAATCATCTGCTCTAACTATTGAACATTATTCAAACCCATTGAATTCTAACAAAGCAAACAACAAAAATACCTAGGTCCTAAATGACAGCACAGTGTGTCTCAGTAGGAGATTCATATTCATTCTAATAAAGGAGGAGACTGTAGAAAAACAGCCCGAACGATGAAGGAGGTACATTTCCCTGAGAACCAGAGCTGTCTTCAAGTGGAAGCCACAAGCTGTCCAAACAAGATGACAGTGTAAATGGCTGCTGCTAATGACTGATTCTCCTCTTGCCTGGGTTCTGATCAAAAATAGCTTCCCACTTCCGCAAGTGAACTGGTGGCGGTCAGAACTGTGGTAACGACTCGCCATTCAGACTCCTGCAACAGCAGCGGTTCTTTATTATTTCCTCATAGATAGACCCCACATATTGAGTGACCTACAACTTTGATACTGAAAGGTAAATCATTGTTACTCATGTGAATACAGTACAGTCTGTTATCACAGTAAGCACACACTGTAACTCTGTGCTTATTTCATTGGATGAATATAATCAAACACATATGCATAATATTTTTACATGTATTTAATAGCCACTGGATGATTTTGAAATGGTGGCATGATATTGACTCTGGAAAGGAACATATGATTTTAAAAATCCCTTTCCTGTAGGTACTGACTGACCAGAAGGACTTATGCAGTCAGTATTAATGAACCAATACGTGTGATCATACCTCACAAGGTGTACCTCGCTTGGCAGGTGCTGGCACTGGGAAACAGATTAAAATAGTCAGGGTTGGGTTCCTTTCAAGGCGGTACGAAAAACAATGGAGGCTTCACAAGGTAATCATGCCATAGTATGAGAAAGAGGAGACTAATTGGAATTATACTCGAACAGGCAGGGAGCTCATTAAAACCTTGAGCACTACCTCATGATAAACAGTCACTTTAAGGGGTGGCACTAATGTGATGAGGCAAAGGCTTTATTTCTCACTTTCCAATGAACACATCTCATGTTTAAGCTCCTTCTATTCACTGAGCAGCACCGTTTGGAATGTAAGGCTTCCTTAATTGCCCCTAGAAGTTAGTCAGATGCTTCTAGAGCCTTCTCAATGCAGCAGCACGATGATGCGTTCTGATAGTGTCTAGTACACTGATTTACATCTCTTTGTTATCAGTTCTAGATGAAGCCAGTTTGATTGTCACAATGTAGATTGACTGTATATTTACATTATTTATTTTAACCAGTGTCTTGGTTATTGATATATGGTTAAGATATTACCATTTATATACGTATATATTTATATATATAAATGGTAACATCTTAACCATGGATGTTCAGGGTTATACATATATATATATATATATATATATATATATATATATATATATATATATATATATATATATATATATATAACCCTAAACATCAAACACAACTCTCGTGTACATGTTCTGTACAGTATATGGTCTATTCTTAAATCAATGTTCATTTAAAACCATATGAAACTAAACCATGGACTGAACAGCATAATGTTATGGACTACGACAACCCAGGATGAAAATCAGGCTCATTCAAGTTGATGAAAAATTGGTCTTTGCCCAAAATAACTTTAGATCCCCTTCATTTGAACCACACTTCATTAGCTACATCTTGCTCAGGCAGATTTCTTTGCGCCATTTTGACTGTATTCAAATCTCTTTAATACCATTTCATGTTTAAAGACTGGCTATAAATCCCATATCAGTTCTTAATGACCACTGCCGGCCAGCCTGTAATATGTCATTGTTCGCAGGCGATCACCCACTGGGGAATAGACCATGCCAGTCTTTGTAATTGCACACACAGAAAGATTTATACCACCATTATGCACACCCATGAGAAATAATTCAAACATATCATTGCAAAAAAAGCCTGCTCCGTTGCTAATCCCAAATCCTCTGTTGGTCATATAGATTGTATTCTTTAACTTCTGCTTACACAGAATTACTCCCCTACAATAAGGATCTCAAAAGCAAATTCAAATGAGATATTTCTCTCTTTTTCGGTGGAAGGCAGGTTCTTAATTTAGAGAGTGGTTTGAAATGATATAAAGCACATGTTCTGTTCAACAAAATCTGAAAGATAGTGCAAAGATATGGCCTCAGGGAAAGAGTGCACGGGTCCACTTATTTAAAAAGACCAGCCTAGGCAAGGGGAAAGTGAGGCAACAGTTTTTCTACTTTAATCAACTTGTTCAGTATGCATTCTAAATCAAAATCCCTGTGCTACATGGAGTCCTCCGATGGCTCTGGATGTTGTGATTGAAGGAGCTGTTAGCTCAATCCCCTTCAGAGCGTCTCCATAGCTTTGTTGTGCAACCTTCACGGGATCCTCCTGAGAGAGGAGCCAGGTGTAGGCTGACGCAGGTTTGATCACCTAGGTGAGCGTGGACCTGAGTGGGTTTCTGTACCCAGGGGGGGCACAGCGCCAACAGAAGAGGACCAGTGTTTGACTTGGGCTAATGAGTTACCTTGATGAGAACACTTTCATCATGCTTGTTTTCCTAACCGGATTTGACAGTTTCTCAAATGTCAGTTGATGTTCCAATATAAGATATCACAATGGGACTAGTTAGACAGTGTAGATTAGACTTGTATGTTGCAGCTGTACAGCCTTTCAACATGGCCGGTCTCCTGTTTTCCAATCTGTTTTCCCAATTAATTACTACGTTCTAAACAGTTTGTTACATTCCCTCCATGGTCTACATTCACAATGAGCTCATCCTATCCAAATCTCAATGATCAACCCAGGCAGACAGATCACACACGTTTTTTTCCCCCCTCTGTCCCTTGTCTCCGACGAACAGATGAGAGGAAGAGAAGTGAGGAAGTTGAAGTGCCCTGCTAGTGTCAGCCATCAAAAGCAGGCCAGTCATGCACACTCCTGTTTCTGAGTCCTCTGAGAGCGCTCCCAGTCAGGGACTCTTTGTCCTTCCTCCAGCAGACTGCTGCTGTCTCCCTGCTCTGGGGGCTCACTCACCAGTGACAGACCCAGTCAGATCATACCCCTACAATCAAATATACTTTTATTAGATCTGTCTTGCAGAGCGGCACTCCACTGCAAAAACATGTTTTGTTCTCTTTAACCTATTCCACCGGGGACGCAAACCAACAGTGACACTGTCATTTGTGAGCAATGCAGTATGACTCCCTTGTGGTACAAATGTCAGATTATACCGTGCAGTACTAGTTATCCTGCCTAAATATAGCCTCTCTGGTATCGTAGCCTGTCGCAAGAAATTCATGGCTTCACACACATGGCCTTTTGTGCAGTCGGAGACTCTGTCACAAACCTTAACAAGTGGCTAGGATGAGGCTAATTGTAAATTTATAACTGTCTTGAAACTCCTTGTAATTCCTGAGACGAGACACCTGCTCCTGTTGATCTGGACTCTCACTGTATGATGTCAACCTTTACCTCCCTGCGGACATCCAATTGACTGTGCATGGAATCTGCCATCTCTTTTTATTCCTGCATTTAAGATGTATGAAATTCAAATATGCACATTCAAGTTCAAGTCTTTTATTTGTCAGGTGCACAGAGCAACACAAGGTTAGACTGGGCACTGAAATTCTTAAGACAAGACAACGCAAGCACTTGGCATAACATAACATATAAGTACACAGAACAAATTTACATCTATGCTGAGCTTAGATAAGTGAACTTCCTAAATATACAGATAGCAATAAATAAACGACTATACTAACCCTAACACTAAAACTTCCTAAATTACAGATAACAATAAATAGTACGCTATACTAACCCTAATACACAAAAAAAAAAAAAAAAAAAAAAAAACCTGTTACAACCCTATAAACTAATCTAACCTAAATGGAGTACAGTGCAGTAGTGCAAATTTACAGATCAGTGACTTTGTCAATGACCAAACAGGAGCCTGGTGGCGAGGTACAGTAGTGCAATGTTACTGAAAGAGCAACCAGTAGCTGAAAGTGACAGTGTATAAGTGACTAGTGTGCAGTAAAAATGTCCATATCAGTGTCCATTGAGAAGCCTGATGACCCTTGGGTAGAAACTGTTGTCCAGTCTGCGTGTGCGCGACCGGATGCTGCGGTAACGCCTGCCAGAAGGCAACGGGGTAAAGAGACTGAAGGATGGGTGGGAACAGTCTCTTAGAATCCTGCTGGCTTTCCTAAGGCAACGTGTGTGGTAGGTGTCCTGTAGGGCTGGGAGCTTCCTGCCGATGATGAACTCAGCAGAACGGACCACACTTCGTAGGGCCTTGCGGTCCCGGTCTGTGCAGCTCCCATACCACACTGTGATACAACCAGTCAGAATGCTTTCTATAGTGCATCTGTAAAAGTTAGTAAGGATGACTGAGTCCATACCAAACTTCTTCAGTCTCCTCAGGAAGAAGAGGCGCTTACGGGCCGTTTTGACCACCTTGTCCGTGTGAACAGACCAGGTGAGGTCATTGCTGATGTTCACCCCGAGGAACTTGAAGCAGCTGACCTTCTCCACTTCCGATCCATTAATGAATAGGGGTGCATGCTCCTCCTCCTGCCGCCTCCTAAAGTCCACAATCATCTCCTTGGTCTTGCTGATGTTAAGAGAGAGGTTGTTGTCCTGACACCATGATGTCAGGGTGTCAACCTCCTCTCTGTAGGCTGACTCGTCACTGTCAGAGATGAGGCCCACGATGGTTGTGTCGTCAGCAAACTTAACGAGGAGGTTGGAGCTGTGCGTAGCCGCACAGTCGTGGGTGAACAAGGAGAACAGGAGAGGGCTGAGCACACAGCCCTGGGGGGTGCCTGTGTTGGTGATCAGTACAGATGAAGTGCGGTCACCGATTCTCACCACCTGTGGCCTCCCCGTCAGGAAGTGGAAGATCCACTTGCAGAGGGAGGTGCTTAGTCCCAGGTCCACAAGCTTGGAGACCAGTCTGGAGGGGATGATGGTGTTGAATGCAGAGCTGTAGTCAATGAACAGCATCCTCACATATGTATTCCCCTTGTCCAGGTGGGAGAGAGCGGTGTGCATGGTCAGAGCGATGGCATCGTCTGTAGACCTATTGGACCGGTATGCAAACTGCATAGGGTCCAGTGTGGGGGGCAGCGAGGAGCAGATGAATGATTTGACTAGCCGCTCGAAGCACTTCATGATGATAGAGGTCAGTGCTATTGGGCGATAGTCATTCAGACATGTGACCTTGGTGTTCTTGGGCACAGGGATGATGGTGGTCCTCTTGAAGCAGGTGGGGAGTACAGACAGGTTAAGGGAGAGGTTGAAGATGTCACTGAAGACCCCTGCCAGCTGGTCAGCGCAGCCCCTAAGGGCCCTACCTGATATGCCGTTTATGCCTGACATGCATTTAAAATGAATGACTCCATCGCAACTGAATCACACCGCTGATGTGACAGACATGGGTTAAATACAGGCAACAGCCACTTTATAGTCTTCTCTTTGTGGACAATAAGCGTAAGATCTTCTAACTATAGACAATAGAGGGAACTGTACTTCGCTGTTTGTATACAAAACAATATTAGTCATCAATCAAACAAATCTATGTGAGTCAATAGAGCTTATCTCTGCGATCCTAAAATGTGACAATCATTGTCCTGAACATGTTTGTTGCTACCCAGAAAGAGGGCCAGAATGGCTAGTTGGCCCTGTGTGTTGTTATTGTAACAGGGTGACTCACTGAATGGACCATAGATAGGATCACGAGTGCGTTCAAAAGAGTACAACCACTTCTGACTGCTGAACTCATTCAACTGACAAGGGGTCATTTCACTGATCTGATGAGGACGAGTCCATTTCTAATGGTGAGGATCAGTAGGTCAAACTGAGGTATGGAGAACCTGGGTTAAGAAAAAGTCAGAAAGTGAAAGCATTTAATTTGGTGGGGAGGGTAATGTCATCTTTTTGGGGTCTGAGATTCTTTCATTTGAAAATTCAAAGTTTTTCAAACATCATTTTCTTGTATTATTGCTAATGTGAAATAATTCAAAGCAGCATATAGTTTTTTTCCCAGACATCCAACCCTATAAATAATCAAGGCCTTCTCTGATCCTTGCGAGTAATTATCTGTGTTCGCTGACAGCCACAGGCAGGGAGAAACTGACAGGCCTCCAAGAGGGAGATGTAGTGTAAATTTTATGAGTGACAAAGGAGATTAGTGGAGCGACTTTGTACATGTAACTTTGACCTCCACGGGGCTCCACGTGCATGGGGGAAGGTGAACGGGAGGCTGTGTGTGTGCTCTGGGAGAGGGATGGAATACACTCTAAGCAGCATCACAGGATCTAAGACACCTATTTATCTTTCAGTTCCTTGCCCAATGATTTGAAACAACCATGTTAAACATTTCAATGTCATGATAAGTGTCCTTATATAACAAAATAAAATGATTGAAAATACTACAATGGGTTATTGACAAATGAACAAATCCAGTTCACTCATGCAGGATGTCTACACTCCAGCTGAGACGCCAAACCCTTTTCCACAGATACAATGATTTGCTATCAACAGTGCACTCCTCTAAACACTCCTTTTTTTATCCCAGCTCTATTGTATGGAGTGCGCAAAGTGCCCACCCCAAACATTCTGCATTTGATTCTCCATGTCTTGCCTGTTCTTGGGAAATGGAGAGAAGGAGAGGCTTTCTTCTTCATAATTATAGGGCCTCTAGATCCCAGCCCTCCTGCCTGTCGTTTGCCTCTGAAAGTCCTGGATACTTCAGGGCGGCGTCAGGCTATCTGAGTGAAGGCTGGAGAACATGGCCGTGCCATCACACGTGTCTGTTTGCCAGCAGTGTCAGATGGCTGATGTCACCCAGAGAGAGGGGCAGAGGAGGTGGATTGTCTCCCTGGACGGCGTGTTTCTGTAGAAGGTGATGGTAACAGGGTGGTGTGTGTGTGTGCGTCGAGAGGCCACGTAGCCCTGCAAATCACCCTGGCCATCTTGCACCGCTTGTGCTGTTCAAACAGGTTCCACGTCGGTTTGTGTCTCGTCTTGTCAAGTGCCTGACATTCTGATTTAATCAACATCCACGCCTGCCAGATGAATTAGATCACTATCAAAAATGCGGTGGGAACATCATGTCCCTCACTTGTCAAAGCCAAACTCATCTACTCATTTATTTATTACATTTTCCCTGAGAGATGCATTTTAGCACCATGGAGGGCAAAGGTTGTCTGCCATTATGGGGTGCTTAGTTAGAATAATTCAAGTGAAGCTCATCTAATTTACCACAAACACTGAAAACACCCTAGATAATTTAGAATCATTGGAAAAAACCCTGAAAAAAAGTAAACTTGTGTGATGAAAAGGGTTTACATTTTCTAAATGTACCATTGTACGGCATATCAGATGTGGGTCGATCAGGCATTATTCATGTAAGAAAAATTATCGTAAAAATCTTTACGAGAGATTGAAAATGTTATCAGAGTAAAGTGGTTTGAGGATTTAAAAGGACACTAAATGTGAAATGTATCCTGGCTGGCAACCGATTTTCGAAAGGTAGGAATATTCTTAAAATGATTGAAAATGTGTGCACACTTTCAAAAGTACATTTTCACATTTACTAAATGGACATCATTCCTGATGTACAGTGCTTTTCAAGCATATATTTCTTTGAGTGTACCATTGTGTTCTGCTTTTTACTTTGTTCAATATTTGAAAGCAGAGTGTATATCCATGAATGGACACAATTGATGGGTACACTCTTTGACTGTTTTCATACTGATGGCAATGCATCAAAAACTACAAAAGATCGTGCCCTAATGCAAGCTTAACGAAATGACCCTATCCGATTCTGAGTGTCATTGTTGGGTGGGACCATCATAAGAGTAGCAGCTGGCCAGGATGTGTGCTTACAGGGCAGAGAGAATGCAGGAGGGCTCACTGTACTGTATTTGTTCCTGATGTGAGTGTACACTGCATGAACGATCTGTAGGAGAACAGGGTTGAGGCGAGCTGAGGAGGATTTAGATTGAGACGTCCACTCACGCCTCGCTGGGTAGATATTTCCATCATCGACAGCAAAGGAGACCCTGACAGTTGGGCTGCTCAAAGCCAGCTGTTTTCATGGTTTGGAGCGTCCTGAACATGCACCCAAGTTGAAGGATTGCAGGGATATTATTAACCAAAGTGACACCCAGAACACACGCATCCACGGATGGAAGAGCAGTGCTCTTTCTTCTGTACTTATTTCAACTGGAGCTCCACAAGTAAAGTGCAGCCGACCAACAATGACTTTGAATGCGTACACCACTTTCTGCGCGTGATATGATCATCCGTGTATCTTTGACAATCGTGTTCTACAGTACCTCACTGGAATTTACATTACATTTCCCATTTCACTTAGCAGACACTTGTGTCCACAGCAACATACAAATAGTGCAATATTATAGTACAGCAGAAAATCAAGGATCAGAAGTGCATAGATCTAACAATCAAACTATTTGATTTGTGCCATCATTTCCAAGACAGTTGCCCAACAGGATCTCAAATACAACATGCAGGGAAAAGACACATTTGCAGCTATTGTACTGCTAAATACTGCTTGTGGTGCCAATAAGCCGAGAGAAAAGTAATTAGTCCAGACGGCTTGAAGAGGTGCATCTTCAGACCTCGTTGGAAGGATGGTAGGGACAGAACTACACCAAAAGTTGGATCATAATAATCATGATCAAAATTGATATCCGTACAAAAGGACTGATTAGATTGCCATGCTTTGATTGGGTCACTCGCCTTGCTCATGGAGAGACTTAAAGGCTGCTGTGTAACACAGAAACATGAAACCATCTGGCTAACCCAGGACTCAGAGCAGGAAACAACTCAAATCACAGACCATTTTTCATACCAAGCATGTTGCAAAGAGATTAAAACATCCTGATTGAATACCATTATTATTTCTTCTTTGCATGCTCTGTGCTGTGTGAATCAAATCACTTTTTGAAGAGAAGTCTGTGTTTGAGTATGTTTTCCACTATAACAAATCTCCTACAGGGCAAGCTTTGCTCTCTGAGGAACTACGGGTGGGTGAAATCACTCTGCCTTCATAGCAATATGTACTTATGATGCTATCAAAACAATAAGACTAGCATTATTCCATGTCTCTTTTTTCTCTCCACAGAGCTTTGATGAAACACACCTTGCAACTACAAAGCCACAAACACATGATGAAGTCAAGAAGGAAGTACATGTTTTTTATGTTTTCTATCCCCATTTTATGTTTCATGTAATGTTCTAATTTACTGTCAACAGATTGAATAATGAGAATGTACAGACCTACTTATAGCTTGTACAGCCTGCAACTACAATGTCCTTGTAAATGGTGCCTTAGAATTACCCTTGTAAGAGAAACCTCAGTGTTGTTGTTCCAGGTCAAGTTCAGGTCAGTCCCATATTACAGGAGAACAATACCAAATCATATCCTGTAAATGCATTTGGAGGAGTCTTGGGGTGAACTGGATCAGTATTTCTCCAAAGCCTTCTGAGCTAATGAAAAAAAAACAATAAACTTTGGAAGATTCAGGCATTTATCTTTGAATGAGGCTCTGCAGCTAACCACACTGTTGGCATGCAAAAAAACAAACAGCTAAATATATAAAATAAAGAGAAACAAAAAAAAAACCTTCGGGTTTGGGATTAAATGAAACCCCCAGTGCTGCTCACTCATCTAAGAAACATTAAATGTACGGTTTGTTTACCCGCGTGTGCACTTATGAATCCCAGGGGGACCCCAACCTGTGTATAACTCACCCTTAGGGCCTTGGAGCATTTTTCACTATGAAATGAAATTTTATGGCATGCGAGATTAGCCGACACTAATGCAAGGTCAAAAATAATAGAATCAATAGGCAGGCTTGGCGATGTTAACATTTACAGAAAATAATAGGTTGGAAAGCGCTGTGGAAAACAGAATGAAACGAGTCTCTGCAGAATTCTTATTGATGGCTTTTCATTATTTCGAATAATTTGACTTTTCTTTTGTGTGCTGGTGTGGGCCCTGCGGTGGTGCCATGGTCTGTCTTCTTACTGTGAGTGTGTGTGTGAGGGTGTGGGTGTGGATGCAGGGTGGGGTTGGGAGACTGTGTACAGTACTGTACATCTGTAACGTTAATCATCTGCATATATTTTCCTCAATCAAGTTTTCTCTTTGAATGGATTACGGACATTCAAAAAAAACACTGTGAGATCAATCAAACGAGCAATTGTAATACGACAGTGTTGATCCTCCCCGGGGCTCAGCAACCCAGCCTCCACAGCACACTGGGGGGATGTTCTCTCCACGACCCCGTCCTCTCCAGACAAAGGAGAAAAACACAACATGGAATGGGTGTCCAGAGCCAAACGAGTGTGTTCCTTGTGTGACCTCATTTTATTGCCCATCATCAGCACCAGCTCAGTTTCTGCAGCTAATTCCAGTGTGATCACAGGGGGTACCAAAGCCTTCCCCAAACCCTGACACAGGCATTGTCTTTTTCTTGGACTAATGAAAATAACAGTTATGAATGTTTTTTTCTGCACTTTGATTGTCACATCAACTGTTTTTATTGCTGTCATTATAGTTTAACATCGCACTGTTAATTCTGTTAATTAAAAAGATGATTGCTTTTGCCAGTCTGTGATCTCCATTTGGTGAGTCCATATGGTTGAGATTGCTTGTTGTAAATTTCAATGAAGCTTTATCACAGTACTGCTATGTATAATCAAGCTGTACAAGTACTGGAATAAACTATAAACATATATCATCCACTCCTGCAACACTTCATGTCTTCAACTTCACTAAGAGCACTATTTCCATTTTGTTCTTAGAATTAAGTAAGTGACTTTTAATCTCACAAAGTAAAGTACAGCAAATGCAGCATTCAGTGTTCTTAGTTTCCTAATCACCTATAGACATGCTCACTATTAAAGTGTAGACTTTGTCATTGGGAACCACACACATGCCACACACACACACACACTCGATTCTGATGTAGAGGATGTGTAGAAGCTCCTGTGACAGTCAACACTAGTCAGCAGAACACATTTCAAATACTCTACATGTAAAATACAGGTATGTGCTCAGTGTTCAGTGCTGGTGACCTACTTTGACTGTTTCTTTATCTGGAGTCCTCCTGTCCACCCTTCTGTCGGCAGACAGAGAGCAGCCAGACAGAGAGAGAGGGATAATGTGTCTGAAGGACAGACCAGACCCATTTCCTTCCAGCTATATTACTGACTGAGATCTAGATCTTACCTTAATAGTAGTTTTGCCCATCGTTGTGACAACAAGATTGTAAATAATTACAGTGTTGCATGTTCAAGTGATGGCTGAACATTGAGAACAGTCTAAAGGAGAGGATCCCATGGTATAGTCAAACACCATTGTTAGTGTACTAATCAAGTTACCGCCATTGATCTATTTCGTTCTGTACACATATAATGTTATCCAGCCCAGCTTTTGTGTTCCACAACCCACTTCATGACCCACATGGTGTGTTCCTCTGGGTGACAACTCTCACTGGAGCCCCAGCAGGCCAGGCTGAGAGAGGCCTCCATAACTCCTGTCTTCGCAGGTCTTTGAAATCGGGACTACGGTTTTGCCAGAGGATTTTCTCATGCGTGTGGAATGCCAGTGTTTACAGAGGACACGGGGAGACGGAGCGTTCTGACACGTCTCGCCATCCGCCCAGCCGGGCCGGCCCAGGTCCCCACCAGGCTGGACATCTATCAGTCCCAGAGTCAGGGACTCACACGGGCCATCCAGCCGTGAGACGCTCCTTCTGACAGCCCGGGGATCTGTCTCTGCTCTGCTCTATTTAGAAAGGTGGATCTGTTTATGTCTCACAGATCTAAATGTTTATATTTGACAGAAAGCACTAAATAAGGCTGTTCAGGGAGATGCGCACGGATTGATTTTGTTCGTTTTGTTTGGCCTCATCATGTTTCTTCTAAATGAACTGTCCTTTTTAATGTAATGTTTTATTCCTGTATTTGATCCCTTATATTTAATAAAAGTAGGGCAAAAGAATCATTGTTGAAAACATCTCGAACAGAACCAATGGAAAGGAATCGGTCTTGTAAATTTACAAGTTACATAGCAGAGTCTCAAATCTTCAGAGGGCCGAACAGGAGGGTAATAAAATGGACACTGTGTCATTACTGGTTGATATTTTGGTGGGAGAGGCAATAACACCTTTAACAGAACACTGCAGTCTTAATTTGTGGAGGCCGCCATCCTCTGCTCTTTTCAGGAGGCAGGTCATTTATCATTTAGGCGGCCGTTATTTTTAATGAGTCTGTTATCATTCATTTTAGGGCATCCCACCTTTCCTTGACATGGATAGTATTTCTTTTTATATAGGACATAGGATTTATGCTTCCCTCCTCCCAGCCCCTCTCCTTTCTCCCAGAGCAGGGAGCTGTCAGACCTCCTCCGGATGCCAGTTTGGGGGGTGTGGAGTTAGTGCCGCCTGCCACCCCCCCCCCACACCCAGCCCCCTCACACAGAGGCCATGGGGCTCCTAGTCACTGACTCAAACCTGTCTGTGTGAATTCACTTATACAGAACCAAATCTGCCCTCGCAACGCCTTTCACTGTGAGAGTTTAGACTTGAATGTCGACAGGTGCAACAGCTAGGGATATGGACCGTTTCAGACACTGCATGTGTGGATGTCACCAGGGTTGACTCTGATGTGAAGTAATGGGTCATTCTAGGGGTTTCTACTGGTCACGGTGGACACCCCGATGAGGATGGGAAACTGTCCAAGTGATGGTATTTATAGGAACGTATATATATGGATTAATCTTTAACAATCATTAAACTGTTGATTCTGTGTATGTGTATATGCGGTATACTGTATATTGCTGCTTTAGGCCTGCATCAGTTGAGTTGTGTGTGCATGTGTGTGAGTGCATGTGTCTGTGTGTGTGCTGAGAGATGGCACTCACTGGTCCATCTCTGATCCCGGCCATATGTGGTTCTGGCTCTGGGGCAGAAGACTGCATGTGTAGCACTGTGCATCATGCCTTCAGATACACACACACACACATTTTGGCTCAGATAGTTATGCTATAACAGAAATGACCCGACAGGTTTTTCACGGCAAGGTGTATTCTGCTCTAGTACACTTTCGGATGGTGGTCCCAGGTTGTTTATCCTCTGCCAAGTTCGCCTCGTAAACCCTGCTCACTGTACTGAACCTTGATGTTGAAATGTTAGCGGTATCCATCTAAGAAATTAGCTAAATATGGCCCCACATTTTTGGACAATGTTTACTTTGAATAACCTAGATTTGAAGTAGGATAAAAGTAACAGACTGTTTCACTAGATAGGCAAAGCGCCCTTCATTGAAAGTTATTGCCAGGCAGCCATGGGTAATACATCACGGCTTCTGTAAGGACAATGCTACGATGCTGAATCCAAGTACAGATGCATCATAGTTGCACAGTGAGCATTTTGTTACAAATAATGTTGTCATCAATTTTCATCTTTTGTTTAAACATATTAGTCTTTTGGACAAGATAGGTCATATTTCAGCAGGTTGATAAATTCTCTTCGCTCTCCTTTTCACAGAATGTGCACTTAATTAATTACACAACCTTTAATTGGACAGATTATTCCTAATGGTGGTACAGTGCTAAATGTACAAACTCTGAGGGGGCTCAGGAGTAATTATTTTAATGCCACTTTCCTAGCTAGCTGTAATCAGTATATTTCAAACAATTAGTCACTTTCACAGCATAAGATACAGATGGTCTAAAATAGACAAATTACATTTGCATTTGTGCGTTAGAAGATATCTTTTGGGGTGTTGATCACCTTTCTGGTACAATATTTTCCCTGCTGAAGTGGCTATGGTGTATGAAAGAGTGGTTGATCACTGCTTGATGTTTTATGATATCTGCAGGCAGGCATTACCTCCTGTTTAATTACCTCTGTAATGTGCGTTGATGTACATGATGGATTTTACGGAAGCGGACCTCTTAACTATCGGATGCAGCGATATGAATGATCATCATCGCTGCAGTGCTCTTAAGAGATGAATTAATAATTTTGATTGAGGAAATGGGATGGATGAGCAGGAGGCTCAGCAGACACCCACACAAACATCAGCTGTCGCCGGTCACACCCAAATGATCCTAGATTACTGTACAGTATACAGTCTATGACAAAACATGTTCTTCAATTCACAACATCCTGCTACTTGCAAGAACTGCAAATTACATCCAAAGTAAACTGAGAGAAGTTAACTTTCAATTGCTACAATTGTAAATGAAAAGTAATAAAACATGAAAGAGATAACTTGTTTAACTTGAAATAAGTAATTAGCACAAGGATCCAAACATTGAAACAATAGACTTCTGAGGAAAACATTGTCAGGAAACAAGCGAGAGGGCTAGCGTGGGACTGGACAGGAAGTCTGAGGGTGGAGGTTGACACGGTTAAAGCTTCCCAGCTTGTTTGGTTGATAAGGAGAGAGCTGAGAACTGGTCTGAGGGAGGTGGCTCCACAGCCATATAACACAGAGCATGTATGTCAGCCTGGCCCTCGCTCATTACCATGAGTGATCATACTGTCCAGCAGTATGCTGCCGGCCTGGCACTGAGGACCTGCAGGTGCTGCTTCATCTAGCGGCCACATCCATTAGTCAAAAGGAACACTCAGCGCAGAAATGGTGGAAATCTAATGGAGGTGATGTTAGCAATGAAATATCTAGAAAAGGATGAGCACATTTAGGTTTCTGACTGCATCGTACAGTAAATTGATTATATATTTCAGGGAACACTTTTACAGCATTTACAAATTTTTGATGTTAATGAGTACATACAATGTGCAGGCAAAAAGTCATGAATTAGTGCAGTTAGTGTTTGATGTTATTTTCCCCCATTGGACACCAAGCATAAAAAACAAGTGGGGGCTAGTGATGAAGGACATTTGCAACTAAGTGAAGTGTTTGTGGTCAATAGCCCCAAAAAATGCTAAATCATGCACTTTGAAGCAGTCTAGATTCATATATTTAAGTGCTCAAATGCACAGAGATGACACCTCAATGACTATCACTCCCACCCCCCCCCCCCCCCCCCCCCCCCCCCCCCCCCCAGGCCGGATCGAAAGATCTTTTTTTGTTTTTCCTATTTCCCTCTATCTATCTCTCTCTTTCCCTCTCTCTCTCCTTCTATCTCTCTCTCTCTCTCTCTCTCTTGTCCTTCTCTTTTATTGCTTTGTACAGCAAAGCACCATTACTGATCCCTTCCAAAGCACAAACTAAAAATCTATCCCGTTGTCATTTGCTGCACCGTGCCATCTATCATCGGGGGTGCTTGGCAGCCTCTCCATACCAGAGAGGAGGTGCTGGAACAGGAGGCAGAGTCAAGGACTTTCACGCGCAACAAAAAACTTGTCACAATTATTTATGGCTCTTGCTGGGACACATAATAGGACACATCAAACTGCTGTTTTTTTTGTGTGATGAGCGCCCTCACATCGCCGGCTCCCTTGTCGAAGTGGGTCACAGGCATCTCTTGCCTTACACATACAATTTCCAAGACAATGGCGGAGCACTTGGGGAAGTGACAGTGACAAATACTGGAGCCCCCACGGAAAGCTGGGCAGGCTGTTACATGAGTGATTGCGCCAATAATCATGCAGAGTCGTCACGTGTCCGTGGAGTGGGAGGGAGATGGGCAGCAAGGGTGGCAGGGGGTGGGACGAGAGACAGAGAGACGAAGAGGGAGAAAGAGTGAGAAGAGAGAGGCGGGATGAGGTGAGAGAGACACACAGTGAATAAGGGAGTGTGTGTGAATGAGACAAGGAGGTGGGAGGGAGGGAGGGAGGGAGGGAGGGAGGGAGGGAGGGAGGGAGGGAGGGAGGGAGGGAGGGAGGGAGGGAGGGAGGGAGGGAGGGAGGGAGGGAGGGAGGGAGGGAGGGAGGGAGGGAGGGAGGGAGGGAGGGAGGGAGGGAATGCGGGTCCTGCGCATGTGGAGAAGTGGCTAACAGGTCCTGGAAAATCATTTTTTATTTCCTTATCATCCATCTCCCACTTCCTCCCCTCAGATGAGTTGCTGCTAAATGACTGTCACTTTGGACGGTGCTGTGATATGTTCCGCTGTAGCGCCCGTAATTGGGAAGGGGTCACCAGTGCCTCTTTCTCTGCGCGACCTTTCTTAAACTCGGCCGCCCGGGGAATTGGGCAGAGCCTCAGATTAAATTACTTCTCCAGCGCCTCGGCCCTTCACCTTAAGTGCTGCCACTTGGCTCCAGTTCATGGGAAAGAAGCCCCTTGTTCCCGCTTCATCGCTTCAGGCACCAGACACAGACTTGCCCTGTCTGCCAGGCTGAGGGGGGAGCATGGGCAAGCTTAAAGGTTGTAAGGACACAGGTATGACAGTCACACCTGGTTGTGTTGTTTGGTGAAAACAGTGCAAACCTGTTTGTGTGTGGTTTGTGCGTACTCTGACACATTAACCTCTTTTGCAAACATTGGTAGTGTCAACAAACTAATTACATGTGTTCATAACTTTCCTTGCTGTTAAAATAGAGTCAAAACACTTAAGGATTGATGGAATGTCCATACATGGCCCAGACACAGATGTTCAGAAGAGAAAAACTGTTGTCCATACTGTGAGAAGGAAGGTTATTTTCTCTGTTTTTCTTTATTGTGGTTTACTGCACGTCAACACCACCAAATAGTTAAATATGAAATCATCTCACTGTGAACCACACAAAATCCCTACTCCTGTTTCAGCGTAAAGAATGGCACATTGACCTGACACAGCAATGTGTGGAGAGAGGCAGTCATTCGCTGTTCTGTTAGATATGATATAATGAGACGCCACTGTCGGAAGACTGACAAAACACCGCACGAAAAAACACCACACAATTGTTCTCCAAACATTGGAGGAACGTCTAAATAAAAATGTCACATTTTGGCTTGCTATCATGCAAATTAATGGCATCTCGGGCTGTAAAATAGACATAATGTGAAACCAAATCATCTCCAAAGACATAAAAATGCTCTGATCAAGTGTTCCTTCTCTCCTCTGAGAGAGCTCAACTGCTCGACTACCTCCTCAATTACTTTGGGTGTCAACAGACAGCTCTCTGCAATGAGGGCATGTTTTCTCACATAATGACAGCTGATGGCTGGTGTCAGCCAGGTTACGCATTTCAATTTATGTGTGGCAATAATAACAATTACAGCTCACAGAAGCCCTCATTACAATACAGCACAAATTCATTTTCCCAACAGATTCCATTCAAACCGTTCATTTTCTCACACCACTACAACAGAACACCAGGACAGAACACCAGGACAGAACACCAGGACAGAACACCAGGACAGAACACCAAGACAGAACACCAGGACAGAACACCAGGACAGAACACCAAGACAAGCAGGTATACACCAGCTGTAGACACAGATACACACACGCATTGACCATGAAGCCCTCGTAAGTACTGTGCATATTCTCCAGTGACTTAACCTTGAGAAATAGAGCTATTGTGGTCAGATTGAATAGCCTACAATACATGCTGGTCAGCCTCTGCTCTTAGACCACTCCTGTCTCATCTGCCTCAGTGTCTTATACAGACACTGTCTGGACAGCCGGCTTAGGGAGCTCAGAACACTACAGTACATTCATACTTGAGGGTCACTCCATCTGTCAATGCATTGTAGCTTACATTCATTGCCTGGTATCTTGCCTTGAGACACAGTACTAAGACTGGGAGCTGTCCTTGTTATACAGACCAGCCAGATACGTTTGTCTTCATCCATGGCTCCCAAGTAAAGGCCAAGCCAATCGCTACGGGACCCAGAAAACACCCCGTCCTCAACTGTTGGACAACCAAGCATCTTCTGAGTGGACTCCTACAGAGTGATGCACAGTTCAAAGGCAGCAACAGGTCTGCAAAACATATCCTGGATGCACATATCCAAAACATGTTCCCATGAAACATGCATATTAATCCTTACAAGTTGCTCACTGTAGCGCTTTGATTCAACATTCAACATTCTCCCAGATGTCAGGCTGAGACCATGAGGGATTATTAGAAGGAACAGCATAAGGAGAGGTCAGAGTGGTGTAGGGAGCGGATTTAACAGATTCAGCCCACGTCTTGGCTAATTCCTCCAGACATCTTGGAGAGGAGGGATTGTATTGCTCTGGCATCCATGCCGTGTCTCCTCCTTTCAGCTGGGTGGATGTGTGGCCAAAGCTGTGCTCGACAATGACACAGAGTGATGCCCCTTCAAAAGCAGGGGGAGAGGATCCGTGATAAATCACATCCCATGTGGGGGGAGTGTGTTAAATAGGACTCGGACACTGCAGCATGATAATTTTCTATCACAGCAGCCTATAAGTATCTGACAAGCCTTATGCTGACTCGGCAGTCTGTTACAAAATGGCAGGCATGCCCTTTTATCTCAGCACATGTTTCACGGCAATTGGACAATCAGCCACTGCAGTGAAAATCCATAGTATCGATCGGCCTGTATCTTCTCTATAATTCTCTAGCAGGAAATCCCTGATGACAAATTATATCTGCACCAGTTTTTGATTGGTGCTTTGATGTAAGCGATCTCCAAGGGCAGACACAGGAACTGGCTGGGGCTTTATTAACTGAGTCTAACCCCCCTGTCTCATCTCCACACCTGCCCTGAGCTCTGCCTGTCAGACAGGCCGTCCAGTCACAGCTGCCTCCGCTGACTCTCCAGCCCATCCACCTAGGCAGAGATACCTGTGGATCTGAATGTTCACGAGGAATGGCTGGCAGTGAAGGTGACTGTCTGCCGCCTGTGTCTGGAACACACACACCCACACGCACGTACACAGACACACACACATATACAGACGCACACACACACAATAAATCCTGCATCACATTTCAGATGGACTTTTCCTGTTTATTTCTAGATCAGCGCAAAGTCATTCCTGTATTTCATTACAATTTACAGCATGTGTACCTCTCTTTTACAAGACCATCCTGGGCCGCTCGCTGCCTTTTATTATGCCTTGGTAAATGGTGCCGCAGTGTTACGTTTCAATTTACTGTCAATGTAAGCGGTCATTTCTTTCCTTCATAAGGAGGCCTGAGCAGATCCTAACCACTTCCCCTGTGTGTGCCATTACGGCCAGACTGCAATGTGGCATGCCATCTCCTCCAATCTAGTTATGAATACAAAACAAGCAGCGTAAAATACCTGTGTGTAAGTGCAGAAGACAACGGATGCTCGGGTTTGTCTGTCTTTTAACCAGGAACAACACGCAATCGAAAAGGGTAAGGGGAAGTCGTGGAACAGCAAGATGAGAACGTGAAAGCACAAAAAGCCACGGTCACACATGGATCTGGTTGGTTCATTACGGTGGGCGATGGGAAGATAACCACGTGAGGTCTGAGGTTCGTCGGCTTGGTTGAACTGCTCCCGTTTGGGAACAAACACACGTCTCCTCCCTGATCTCAGGTTTCCATGTTAACCAACAACCCTATCATTGTGTACGGCAGTTAGTTATGGCCTCGGTTGCAAAGCTCTGCACAGTCAAGTACATATACATCAAGAGGCCTTTTAATCCTTGGATATTTAGCAGGCGTCAAAATTGGCGCAGAACTATGGCAAATCCGGTGTCATAAATCCTATGATTTTGAAAGGAGAGGAGCAGAAAGAAAGGCCTTTATTGGAGAGTGAGGCAGGGATAATGTGGGCCATAATCCAGACTCAGAGAGGAGGAGGAAGGAGGAGGGAGGGAGCACCATTTTACTGAGGCACATGCACCCTTCACACACACAGACACATGAACTGCAGCAAAGCAACCTTTTACCAGCCAGTCAGAGGAGGATAATCTTTCCCCTTGCAGCACAATGCGGGAGATTACACGGAGAACATGTCAGTCGGCATTGGATTTGCTAGACACCAGATCTCTTGTCCCTATCGATTTGCAGGCTGCTCATTCATGTTTTCACATGGGCTCACAGACGGGGGGCCAAAAGCATATGGTCGGGGAAGAAGCCATTCTCTTCTTTCCGCTCTCTTGCCCTCTTTGTGTGGTTGGGAGCACCCGTGCGTGTGTGTGTGTGTGCGTGCATGCGTGTGTGTGTGTGTGCGCACGCTTGTGTGTGAGTTGTGTGCGTTGTGCTTGCGTTTGCACATGATGCTAACGGTGTCAATGCAACACCTGCTCCCTGGGACTGCATGTAATCACAGGACAAGTTAACCCTAACACCTCAGACTGCAGATGTTGTAATCCCTGGTGCCATACTGTCGCCACACATTTGGTACTGCACAAGCACAATCCCAGCCCTTATTTAAGGACTTGTGGTTTTCCCCAAAGCTTCACATTATCAATCAATTATTCTCTTACACACCTTTAAACAAACAAGAGCGCTGCAAGCAACAATAATTTACCCACTAGTGGTTAAGTCCAGATGGTCTTGAGTTCATAAACATGCATTCTGTGGAGGAGTTTAAGGAACGCCTGCCACGAGACTGTTGTCTGTTGGTGACGCATCACTAGCAGCAGTGCACCAAGTGTAAGAAGAGCTTTATTGTTGTTGGAACACGAAGCTCAGAGAAGCATGGATCCCTGGTTTATTGAACACATCTGTGCCAAAACACCCACACCATTTTGACAAGCCAGCAAAGCATCTCTTGTCATGGTTGCACAATCGTTGCCGGTAAACTGCTTATTCCTTGATGAATATCTTAGAGTTAAAGTGAAAAATGTGTTACAAAGTTGCAACATGAATCAAATCCCAGAGGTTTTTGTTTTATCTAACTTCAACATGTTTACATGCTGAATGGGACCTCTGAAGATCAAACTATCATTCCCATCATCCTCTTACACCAAAGTGTTTATCATACAGTTCCTCTTAAAGTTCTAGGGAAGAGAGTTCTTGGCTAATGCATGTTCAAGGACCTGAATGTCAAAGCACCTCCATCTATCATGCATCCTTGAGCTGGCAAGATGAAAGCCCTCAGCAGTGGACACAGTCAGGGGGGTCCAGCGACTCACAAAGCCCAGTTTAGGAAAGGAATGAAAAAACAACAAAACTCCTCACTCCACTGCTTCCTAGGGATCAATATGCTAACTCGAGGAATGCTAAAATCGAGGGGGACGCTTGACAAAGATGGATAGATTTGCACCGTCCGTGAAATGTCACTGATTCAGTGGAGGATGTCACCTCAGGATCGCTCGGCTGTGTGATAAGCCTGACACATCAGCTTGGGGTGGAAAGTGGCGTGGCGCCACTCTCCCTCGCCCCCCTCTCGCCCCCCCCCCCCCCCTGTCACGGCAGACGGATGACAACGACCACCGCCGCAGCCAGCTGCCCTGTGGGACCATGCAGGTAAAAATGAACACAATTAAAAAATGGATGAGTTGCAATCTGTGCAGGAAAGTCAATGTGAGGATTCAGGTGGTTACCAACTGAGTGGACTTGAAAAGAAATCATTAATTTCAAGCGACCCATGCCACTCCTGATGTGTTCCACACAGTTCAGGTTTGTTTCCGGGTAGTTTCTTTTTCGTCTAAACTTTTCCTCTTTTACACTCCTTTATAAACTGAATTTCAGCAGTTTCGATTTCCACTTACCGCGAGTGTTCCTCTCATCCCCTTAAATCAACATAGCCCAAAGGTGTCCTAGCCTGGAGATATCTGAACTGTGCATCACTTTCACTTCAAGTGCATCAGTCAGACCCTGACCACCCTGTCCTAGAATGACGAGAACAAATACCTCGTTTTGCACCGATGATCTCATTACTATGAGGAAGGAAGCTATAACAATTACAATAAAGCCTTAATTCTAGTATCTCCCTGCATTTGACCTTTGGTGACGCCTTCCTCTGTGTGCCCCAAGGCTGCAGCTCTCAGACCAGATTTTCTATTTGTCAGAGATCAAAGGTCTGGTGAGATCTAACACCCGCAGCCCCAGAAAGGCCTGTCTACCCGCACAGCTCTGGAGACCTGGGGACTGGAGGTGAGAGAGTGAGAGGTTTCTATTTACTCTGAGCCTCAGCACTCTGTCAGTGCAGCCAGGCTCGGGGGACCTGGGGGACCAGCTTGTGGCCAAAGCAGAAGAGAAGCAAGAGCTGAACACACCAGAACCTCTGTGGCTTGACCTGTCCTCTGACCTCCTGTTTGGCGACATAGGTTTTCTCACCACGGTCTCACCTGAGTCCTCCCTATCGCCATCTCTCTCTCACCATTTGTTTTTCTCTCTCTGTATATACATACATATATATATATTATATATATATATATCTCTTTCAGCCTCTGTTTGTTGCTCTCTGTCTCACTGTATGTCCATAAAGTGTAGTTGCCACTCTAAAGAACAAACGGTATCACACCTCCCATCTCACTCTCATGGTTACTTTTTGGGCCCTTCCTCTCACCTCCAGGCACAGTGGGTCATATCTCCCACTGAATCCCGCAGACTTGGATGGTAATCCTGTTGCATCCAGAAGGATAAACACAGGAGTCTGACAGACAAGACAAAGCACTCTCGCATCACAGGTTCCAGTGTAACTAATAGCCCAGGTCACTGTCTCTCCTTTTATTTATAATCCTCAACCCCATGAAATATGATGGGGTGGATTGAGATGCATAACTTCCCCCCTCTTTTTGAAACAGGAAGCCCTCGGACACCAAAATGATAAACCGCCAGTGCTGAGAGGTAAACTATTAATAGACTCCAGCACCTGATTCTGTCACAGTGATGCCTGTTTCACGGCCCTGCCTCCCCATCAGCAACACGTAGACCCCACCAAGGAAGGACTGCTGAATAGGGCTGTCCAGCTACAGCGTACGCACAGCGCACAGGGCTTTCTGGTACTGTTGTTGATTGTGAAGATTACGTGAGGCATAGGTATGTAGACGTCAGCCGCAGGACTGCAGAACTCTGGGAAATGACGTACAAGCCTTAAGAAGCGCCCGTTATACACTTGCTAAGGTTGGCTATTGAGTTGTTTTCATTGTGAAGCCTTATGTAAACAGGTGTGACACATGTAGTTTGTGAATGTTTCATGAATAAAATGCTAATAACATTTCAGGGACAACTTTCGGCATGTAAATCATCCAAAAGTAAAGTTATGTCAGGGAAAAAGTCACCGCCGGTAGCTAACGCTTTCACAAATGATCATTTATTACCCAACACTATTTTTAAAGGGGAAAATGGCAGGCTCTCTTTGTCAAATCTAACAAGGGAATAGCTTTCAGGTGCTTACACCACTATAACTCATCTCAGTGACCTTTTGAGCAGGAATTAGGACACTTTTATCCTTGCTCAGGTTCTTGTTGGAGTCCATTAGCATTTTATAACGCATTATGTTAAATATAAAGAAAAGCAGGGGAAGTCGTACAAACAGACCTGGGGGATCAAGATGGGAAAATATGGTGACATATCCAGCCTCTTTAATGAACCAGAACTGAGTTATTTGCTATTAGAGTGAGGGGCTGTGGTAAAAGACGATCCTAAATGTGGCATGTTCTGGATGTGCTTCCTTGGTTGATGAACTAAAGGCCACACCTAGGGTGACACCATGGTGTTGGCTCATAAACCTTCACTTCAAACCCGCATTTCTTTCATCACGACATGCTTCAAATAAAACATCCTCTTCCTTTTGGGAAATATGATGGCCAACCATCGAATCCCTGTTAGAGGGAACATTGTTTCAGGATACAGAACCAAATTAAACATAACTGAGATTACTGTCCAAGTCAGGTCGTCCTCTATCCTACTTCTGAACCTCTAAATAATTCAAAGACAAAACAAAACAAATACCTTGAGATGCGTGCTTGCCAAAGATAATACTACCGAATGAAATATAAGTGTATCTCCTGTCTACATTTGAGACAATACCATATTATTACATGAACAAAACCATAGCAACAAATAACAAAATGCCAGGGGGGATGAGGCAGTACACTGGGGATAAAAAACATTTCATCTCAGAGAGTGGACTTTGCTTTTTGATATTAGTTTACTATTCATGACATGGCGAAATCAAGGCAGTCTGAAACAGGCCCAAATTAAAGTAAAGGTTCCATGCTCAGAATGTATCACACAGTAGTACTTTATATTACATAGTATCAGTACAACATAAACCTGAGATCTCGCTACAATGCTTAAATGCATAGGACAAACAAACATTTCCTGTGATATATCTTAATTGCTCTCAGGGGCCATGCAATTGAAGACATTCTTTTTGCAAGATTTGCCCAGCAACAAGATGTTAAGCTGTTACACTATCTGAACCAGTACAGAAAGTGTGTAAATAATCCACATAAAAGCAAAGCACTTTGTTCCTGGACACTGTGTCTAACATTACCAGTTTCATTGTGATCAGTACCATTCATCTAAAAATGGGAGATCCTGAGAGAAAATATCATCTGAGCATTACTTATTCATCTTTATGTTCATTCCGGGGCCACTACACTAAGTCATGTCACCTAAAATGTCCTCTGAAAGCAAATGGCCTGACAGTATATTGAATTACGTGTTCCCATATTTACCGGAAAAACAGGTCTTGGAGATAACAAGAAAGGTGATATTTACAGTAGCCTGCAGCAGTGAGATGTGTCCTGCCAGATCACAGCTCAGGTGGTAGGAGAGGAGACCATTAGATTTGTATCTATTAGGTCCATGTTAGCTCATTGTACCCGTGCGGCAATGACTCTAAGCTGCAATAAGTATGCCGGACACGTTTTTTATGTTGATTCAAAGGACCTCTGACACTTCGAAGACCTCATAGCTGATTGTCACACGACGATACCATGTTTAGTATTCACATATATGATGTGTGTGTTGATTTGGAAGACAGACCGTGGTGAAGCCCACTGTCATAGTCAATACTCTATACGTATTACAATGTTGAAGGGTAGGGAAACAGGTGCACATGAAACAACTGGAACACATGGCATGTGAGCCAGCCAGCACACCTGTTCCATTCCTTTAAATGGCATCATCATACACAGTATGTACTCTCTAGAGAGAAAAAAAGTGTTTAAATCGTAGGAGACACTAGAATTCTTAATAAGACACAAGCCCCAAGAAACATGTGTTCCTGGTATAGGGCTTTGCTGCTGTGTGCAATATGATTCTCTGTCAAGGATGGTGTTTTTATTCTGTGTCTGTGTTTGTACTGTCCACAGGGAGTTTGTCAGTATAGAAGGTGGTAATGGCGTTGGTATGGGCTTGCATTGTTGTTTGGCCTGCAGTACTGAAGAGCTTGTCCCTAGGGACACTGGCACAGGGACCTGGGTTTGTCATCCTTGTCTTAAGAACATATTAGGAAAGCAGCACTAATGAGAACCCTATCCAATGGTGTTTATTTTCTGGGATGCATTGAGTGGGTCATGCAGCCATCTCAGTGATAAGACATTGCTTTGTGTTCATTATAAAGCTTGGATGGGCAACAGATACTGCTCACATAACACCTTATAATACTCATGATTGCACGACAATTTGCAATGCTACTTTCAATTATGGCAAAATTAAACTATCCTAAATGTTACTGTTCTCTGAGTATTCTGATTCCCCAGAATGTTCCAAATGTAGGCAAAAATAAATAATCCAACCTTGAAATGAACCCCTCACTGTTCATCCGTACACTCAAAGACAAGGTTGTTTTGAAACGGTCCCTGAAGTCACATCACTCTGAGGATTGAAACCACTATATTTCATTGCACAGAAAATTGCTATTGAATTTGTTGCTGAATAATTGGAAGCCATGTACTAACATATCCCAAGGATGAGGTAGAGATATGTATTTGCGTCTCACTCAAACCAATGACATTTTGAAGCTGAGCAGAGCAAATGGTATGGGTATTGTTGAATGGGACATTGCTTTCCATTGTATATGAGCCATATCAACAAGGAGTTGGAAGGCAATTTGGAGAGATACATTTCACTTTGATTTGATAGGAGGCTGTGAATGAAACAGGAAAATCAGCATTTTACCAAGCAGAGACAACCACTCAGCTGAAAAGCTACATTCGTCACAGGGCCCATGTCCCATCCCAAGATATTATATTATCAGTCTTATCTATATTATATATAGATAAGACTGAGATGGAAGCAGGATGTTTCAGTAAGATTAGTGTTGTTTTGAAGCTATGACTTTAATCCAGAATGGATATTACAAAAGGCTGTTTCTTCAACTAGATATACGAGATAAAACTGTTCGGATTTAAAACAAGAATGTTTCACAATAAATATGCAAAAGGCCACAAAAGATTAGAGAACATCCAATTCAAAATGACAGAAATATGGCAGCCTAGTTGCCCTAGCGCCACTGTTTCAGAATTGTAACTGCTTCGATAGCTCTCCCCTATCTATTCACTCAATTGTTTCTGTGTTGAGGTTGGCTGCACTGACTTGCTGTCCTTTTTTCTGCCCCTCCCTTCAGCCAATGATCGTTTTCTGAAGCTGTTAGCCTGTCATTGGTTTAGAGACTCCAAATGACCCTGTGTCTCTGCAGAAGACTCATTCCTCCTCTCCCTCCCCAGGCCACTGGTGATACTGATGACCAGTTTGCACACACACACACACACACACAGACACACACACACACACAAATGTGTGTACACCAACACACACTCGCTCGCGCGCGCACGCACGCACACACACAGATACACACACATACTGATAACTCCTCTGGTTTGCTGGTGTAATGTGCTTTGTTGTGTGAAGGTATCAATCAGAGGGGAGCAGATTATTAGAGTGTCTGAAAGAGATCAAACAATGTTGCCGTCTGCACCCACACATGGCTGATTTACAGGCAGGCTGATAAAGTACTGCAGCTCTCTGTCAGGGGCTACATGACGGCTCGCCGCGCTCTTAGGATAAATTATTGCCGAGGCCCGCGGTAATGTCTCTCCACCTAGCAACCAGCGGCCCCAGCGGCTGCCAGGGGAGCCCAGCCTCATCTGCCATAATGGTGCTGTGTCCGGGGTCAGCAGTTACTGTGTCCTAGTGGGGAGAGGGGGGTGTACGCAGGCACACATATGTGCACACATGCACGCACGCACGCACACACACCTATTCTCAAGTCTCTCCACCTGCTGTTGGAGGCGATGCGCAGAGCCGCTCGTGGCCGTGTCTGGGAGGGCTGGAGGGACGCGGGGGGGCGGAGCCTCAGCGCTGCTCCGCGGCGTCATACCCAGGCTGCACGCTCAAACTCAAACGGGAATAGGCGTTAAGAAACATTTGTGAAACTAAACAACTACACGGTATAAGACTCTTTCAGCCCTGACGTGTGTTTGTGGCTGACAACTTCACCAATAACTTACTGAATAAACTAGCTTTATTAGAACTATATTTTGCCAATATGTGTGACTGTATATTAAATATTAGGAGACGGGGAACAAAAATGTAAATGTAATCATATTACTGGTAACGACACAAATTCATAGTCACCAAAACAGTCAAGCAAAAATCCTTCTACAGAGTGATATCTGAAAAACACTTGAGGGGATGCATATCTGGTGAACACTGGATTTTTCATGACTACACAACATATAATTGACATGTCCCCTTCACAACACAGGTCTGTCTGCATATCATGCAGGGTTCCCTAAGAGTGGGAAAGATAGATAGAAATCAGAATGAATAAGTCACTACCTGGAAGTGGATTTCACTCACAGTTGAACTATAACTATTTCATGTCTTACTCAGTTCCTGTCCTTTTATTTACTTAAGATTGCATTTTTCTGGCCAGAGAGCACGGTCAAGGAAAGTGGAGTTCAACCTTGCAATTGGCAGGGAAGACACTGAACTGTTAAAAAAAGCAGAAGAACTATACCTAGATGTTAAAAGATAGATGCTGTCAATTGAGGGTAATGAATATTTTACTGCTTCTTTCTCCATTAGAGCTTTTTGACAGAAATGGGCGAAAGGAAACTGGGCAAAAGAAATGACAACCAAAACCCAAAGTGTGTTTGTTGAGAGGTTTTGATGGTGGTAAAGAGGTAGGAGTTCAGAGCCTGGCTTTGGCACTCTGCTGCCATTTTAGCTGTGCCTGTGTAATGTCCTCCTCTGTGCCCTGCCCCCTCCCTCCTGGTGTTATCTCTCTCAAAGCAGTGCCGTCCCTCCATTGTAATGGTGCCTCTTCCCGGCAGCCCTTGGAATGACCTTTCTTTAATTAACTGCATCTTGATGAGCAGATCTACATAGAATGTGAAGGTTAATTAATGAAGTATCACTGCTTAGTCTTAAAACCATCACGTAGTGGATGACAGCCAGCCCACCACTCTCAATTTTACCCCCGGATCTCATTAGCAATGGTAGTCTAACGGACAGCTCATCTTAGACAGGTGGAATCCAAGCAAATTGTATCAAAGAAGGGCCCTTTGATATCTTCCTATGGCTACATAACAGGGCTCCCACTCTGTGTTGTGAATAATATATGAGAGACACATACTCACAAACACACACACACTTTATTACGTCACGTAATGTGTGCTCATGTTGTTCTCTGACGTACGAATCCATTCAGAATCCATAAATAATTCAAATGAAGGTAAAATAATATTTCAATTAAGATCTATGTAATCTGTTTCCTGCAAACAAATCTGTGACGGATGGTGATGGATAATTCTTGTATTATTGCACAGTTTCATCTTGATAAGCTTTCGTTTTCCGTGTGATTTTATTTCAGGGTGCATTTCGACATTGCTTATCACTGCAATTTGGAAATTAGATCCACATTAGGAAATGACTGCCATCCTGAAGTACTAAAAGTGTCTTTCCTTGGCAGTTTGAGCTTGTGAGGGATGGGAAAGGTGCTGATGTGGGGGCCTAATGTTTCAGTGGGACATGGCACTGGCGTCACACATCACTACCTTTCAGACTAGTTGCAGAGGTGGTTTTGAGACAACAGGCCTAACAAGTAACCTTGACTGAGACCTTCGGCCGAGTCTTTCCTGAGCTAATGCGAGACTCACCAAACCACCTCTGCTACACATCGGTTATACTCCTTTTGAGGCAGACCATGTGAAGAACTTCCACATCTGTGGTCCATCCTTGCCGATTATTTGATCACTATCAGTTGACGACGTCTACGCCCTGATACCATCTTTATTAACTTGATCAAGTTCAAGGCCCCTGCTATGGCTGTGCTGTCATCATTTCATCAATGATTATGTCGAGCCACTCGTATTTTTGTTGTTGTTGGGGCGTCTTTTTAGTTTCTCCATTTTGCATGGCAGCTTGCTAGAAGCTGGCACAATATCCTTGCCTCTCACAACGCTGTCACCAAAAACAACCAGGGCGAAGTGAGTGTTTTGAGAGTTTGAAACAAAATAGCTGGTGCAGCATTTCCCCGTTTTGTCAGAAATTCTTGACAACCGAGGATTTACACCAGTGAGGTAGCTAGCTAGCGAGGGGGGTCCATGCACATCCTGACAGGGATCCTCCCTGTAGCACCCAGTTTTTTCCATTAGTTCCATACTCACTCTCTTGCCCTCAAGACCCGGAGACTGCAGAAGATTTAAGTGGCCAGTCAAGTGAAATCCCCAAGGTTTGGCAGGTGTGAGGTCTGGCTTCATTATCTACCGACACCTCTGTCCAATTATGAGCCTTGCTCCCTCAGTGACAACTGTGTGTGTGTGTGTCTGTGTGGTGGTGGTGGTGGTGGTGGGGAGGGGGCTCATTGAATGGATCACACTACCATCTATTGTTATCAGTCTAACTATCTATGTTCTCCACATCATAACATCATCATGAGATCTACTATCTGGAACACCCCAGTCAAGACCTGGGGATCAGGCTCTATCACATGACCTGATTCACAACTCAACATTATTCTGGCCTCAACATGTGTTGATGAGAGACCATATACAGGCTAACTCTTTTTAACCAGCCCGCCGCCACTTATTAAGACTTACTATAGATCACAAACAGCTAATTGCAAAAATGTGGCTGATGATCAAGAGATTCTCTGAAATATGGCTCTTTGATTCATTTCTACTGTTTCTCCATTTTGCTGACCCACTGGTTTCAAAATGTCAGCTACAGTACTACAGAGCAGAGCAGGGTCCTCCTACAAACAAGTAGACGGTTCTCTCTAGCCTGATTGTGGACACCCCCTACTGACACTATTCAATAGTACAACATGATAAAACATATCACCCTCACCGGCTACACTTGCAAATTGTGTCCTACTTAATACGAACAACTGCTATCTTAAAACTAAAAATATACTCTCTAACCCTAACCCTAACTCTAATATAATGTATGTGCCTAGGATTGTGTTTGTTTTTTTTAAGATCTAGAACTACAAATACTTCTTAAAGTTTGCAATAATCCTTTACAAATGTTGAGAGCCTGGGCTCCTTTTATCCATTTACATGTCCTCCTATGGACAACAGTCTTCAAATGTTACAGATTAGATATGTTTACAAATCATTCTTGTTGGCAAACGTATGACTTAAAATAGTGTAGAGTCACACCCCTTCAGCCAGCCTTCATCAGCAGTCACATCATGTGCATGGCTTGACAGATACAAAGAACACAGTCCTGATTTGTGTGTGAGAATATGTGTATTGTGTGTGTGCCTCTGCTTCCATGTGTGGCTTCTGTTTGTGTAGTATTGTATGAAAGCTGTGTGTACTATACGTGCAAATACTATGTGTACTACATGTATATGTGTGTGTACACTTTGCCTTTAGTAGTTGCAGGCATCTGATGTTCCCCAGACTTTGGCTCTGCTTTATCTGATGCTGCGATGGCAGCTGTTCACCAAAGGAATTCATACATGTGTGTATAATTTGTCATGCAGCTCAAACCAAACATGGAACTTGGGACGTCTATTTTCCTCCCACTTTGAACTAGTACAACTGTTAGATGACCATGTATGTTTGGATTTCATGTTGCATGACTATAACTATTGTTTTGTCCATTAGCCTTGTGTATATATTCAGCTGCCTTTTGATACAGTGTTGGTGTACATTCATGGAAATTAACGAGAACGTCTGCATACTGACTCCCATCTATGGCTTAACATTTGGAGTTTGCCACGTCGGTTGCTTGAGCACAACACTAACAAACCTGAGGACTGGAAAATGATGCCTTCCACGGACCACGCAGGAAGAGGATAGAATACATTAGTAATGAGTGAAATGACTCAAACCCAGCCCACCGAGATCTGCGGCAAGTACCATGCCCCGAGGTGAAGGAGGCAGCCACATATTTCAGATCCATAAAAACTATAGGAGCCCCAAAATAAAGTCTGTTTAATGTTCACTTGAGACATAAACAGCTCTATACACCTATGCCAGTATCTTGCAGCAGCAGCAAGTTATCATGTGCCCGATACAACTGTGCAGCCTTTGCGTACACTAGGTGGACGGTGTTCCTTTGGTGCCCTCAGGTGGAAACACAGCATAATTGCTGTTGACAACCTACAAGTCACTCTGCAATTAAAGCATCTGCCGCTCCTGTGTGGCAGTGGGCTGTGATGCCTTCTGACAGCCCATAGCCATTAAGCAACTGTAAGCAGCTGGCGTGTCTCCGTGGGGGGAAATAATGTGACAGAGGCGCTGCCCCTATTGTTGCCCTTGTCTCAATGGGAGAAAGAAGGACATGACGTCACTTGGAGAAAACTCAACAATCTCAATGAATGGAGAGCGACAGAGTCTGCACATTTAAATTGGCAGAGCAGCATGTCCAACTGATACTTTGTTCAGGATTGGAAATGGACAAAGAGGATACGTGAAGAAAGAAGAAGCGAATCAAATGCATGATAAACTTTGAAGTGTGCCTTGGTGATTTTGACCAATGCTTGGTATTTTCAGTTAAAGTGCACTGGTTCACTCTTTCTACCACTAGATTGTTATTTTATAGAGGCAGCCTACTGTCCTACTGACATTTGAAAACAGGGTTTATTTAAAAGTGAAAGTATTAAGGAGTAAGCTCCAAAAGAAAAGGCTTGTATGTATCCAGACATGTTTTTCAAAAACTGTCTTGTTTAAAGACAGGCCTGTCTGTACTGTTCCAGACGAGTCTACGGTCACTGAAGAACTGCAGTAATTACTACTTCTGAGTCATTTGTCTGTCACACATTCATCTGACCCTTTGATGTACATTTAACTGTATTATTTTAGAGGATTTACATGCAAATATTTGTCATGCCTTTTGTTCAGCCAAATGTAAGCATTTAATAATTGTCCTTTCTAACATCTTACACACAACAGCACCATTAAACTTTAACAAAGTTGCTTCAAACTGTCCTTATTTCCACTAGCATGATGTGTCAGAGAAATCAAGACCTTAACTACCTCATCATTAAAACTGCATGGCCAGTTACCTAACTGTCACACATTTACCCCAATGACAAACCCTTCTCATAGATTAGAGTGCAGATCTGAGACAGTAGTAGGAGAATTGGACTAGTCATAATGTGTGCCTGTCAGTCTGTTTTGGGATTTGCTGCTTCAAAATGAGAGGAATATGTGCCACGCATGTAAGTCAACGTAAGGAAATTATTTGATTCACATTGACAATCAGGTAACTAAGAATCTGCCACTGAAAATTGAGTATCACTCCCTCTTTGTTATGTGTCAGTTGTATGTTGATGAAAAGACCCTTCTCTCTGTTCCACTCATTTCAACAACATAATGTAGATTTTCATAACGGTTCACCATTTTTGTCTTATATCTATATGGCATATAAAGGGGAAACATTTCTTTATGACGACTGAGACACTTATTTGAACAATTGCTGTAATCATAACAATGACCATTTATAGTAATCAGACATTACCATAATACGACACACCTAGTGCGACCTCATCAGCATGCCACGTTAGTAGAGATTTTAGCTCCTCCATATCCATAGATGGCAGTATTTCTTACCATTTGCTGCTCTGTATGTTTTGTACCAGAAGTAGTAGTATTGCCGGAAAAATAGAAATAACGTCGTAAGCTTGTATGGCTACATGTTTCCAATGTAGAACGCGTAGTCCACTGTCAATCTCTTTTTAAAGAGAATAGAGGCGATGGTTGAATTTTCAAGGTGATATTTGTCACCATAGCCTATTCATCTAGTATAGTGATAATCAATGTAGTTAGTCAAGTCTACTGCTTTCTCATACTGGTTTCTCCCGAGACCTAAAGTGAATAGATGCCCACCTAAAAGTAAACATAATGGCATCATATAACTCCAACGGTAAGATATCTGATGTTAATATAATAACTACTTACCTCTTGTATTCCATAATCTTTCTAATGGCCACATAATTCGTCTTGAACTTCGTGTCATATTGTTTGTATAGGCCAAGTTATGGTGAAAGAAATGGCCCGTTGATGGTGATTGGTTGGTAACAATGTGAAATTCTGTTAAATATATTACCTATCCACATTTTCAGCAGGAAGTCACGTTGTTGTGGAAGTAAGCCCGGATATCCACATCTGTGGCTTCTGCAAACAGCAGTACAACAACTTTGACGTGTTTCTGGCCCACAAGCAGAATGGCTGCTCCATGCCCTCATCAGACATGCCAGACCCCACCACAGCATCCAACCTCACAGGCAAGACCAGAATACCAGTAGTATCTAGCGCACAATGTATTTGTCATTGAACAGTCATATGCCCCATTATGGACTATGCCATACATCATTGCATTTAGTCTGTTCCAGCGGTTGGATAGGGTTATTAGAAATAAGTCATAAGTCAGACTATTTGCCCTTTCTTCCTCAGATTCAAGCACAGAGTTTGTTTTTGAGGAAACATACCAGACGTGTCTTATGAGAGGTGTCAAAAAGATCCTGACCAAAGCCCAGAAAACACCTTCCAAAAAGTTGAAACCTGCCCTGACTTCAAAGAGACGCAGCTGCTGTTTCTCAGGTTGGTGCCTCTCACACTTGTACAGCTCTAACACATTCCTCTGCTGCCAGAGTCCACTGTACTTCCAGGGCTGTTCCAACCAATTAGCTCTTTATTGTGGTCAACGTGGAGGCCTCTCAAATGAAAACTGTTACAAGAGCTACAGTGTTCAGCTTGTAATGATTTCTCTTCTTGTCGGTCACTGAGTCACTTGGGTAGAGTTACTGGAATGGTGTATCCTTCGTGAACATGCTCTCAATCCTCCCATCTCATCTACAGGTTGCACCTTTAAAACGCAATATGGCCAAAAAGATATGGAGCGACATCTCAAAACCCATACCGGTATATCTCTCTCTCTCTGACCCAAATGTAAGTTCCGCTCAGACGTGGAGTTGTGCGAGCAGCACTGTTGACTCCTCCGTGTGATGTGTGTCCAGGGGAGAAGCCGTTTGAGTGCGAGCTCTGCCACAAGCGCTTCAGCCGGCGGGACAAGCTCAACATGCACAGCCGCTCGCACACGGGGGAGAAGCCGCACAAGTGCACGTACTGTCCGTACGCGGCGGCGGACAGCAGCAGCCTGAAGAAACACCTGCGTATCCACTACGACGAGCGGCCCTTCAAGTGCCAGATCTGCCCCTACGCCAGCCGCAACTCCAGCCAGCTCACAGTCCACCTCCGGTCACACACTGGTGGGTGCTAGTCTTATCATACTCAGTGGGCCTGGTTAGAAGGTTGCTGTTCATTTGATATTGCTCTTGAATTTATCTTGGTCATGAAAGAGTCCCTGTAAAATCGAAATGAGCAACAGGGAACATGCATGTGTTTGAGAGTGAAACTGTAACACGCTTTACGAATCAGAAAGTATTTTGGAAGAAAACAGACGTCTTCTTCATAAGCATTGTTTTTTCCTGCAGGGGATGCACCTTTCCAGTGCCAACTGTGTGAAGCGAAGTTCAAGATCAACTCTGACCTCAAGAGGCACATCCGCATCCACTCTGGGGAGAAGCCATACAAGTGTGACTTCTGTGACTACCGCTGTGCCATGAAGGGCAACCTCAAGTCTCACATCCAGATCAAACACAGCACCAATGTCTTCCAGTGCCTGGACTGTGACTTCCAGTGCCAGAACAAGACTGTCCTGAGGCAGCACTCACGCCAGCACCAGCCCACCCAGCCCATCCAGTGTTCCAAGTGCAGCTACTCCTGCTCCAGCAAAGGAGCCCTCAAGGTCCACGAGAGGATCCACTCCGAGGAGCGCCCCTTCAAGTGTGACTTCTGCAGCTTCGCCACCAAGCAGCGCAGCAACCTGGTCATCCACAAGAAGAAGTGCCACGCCGACAAGCCCGAGAAAGGCGCTGGCGGCAAAGGAGGGAAGTGTTGTCGAGGCGGTGGAGATGATCCGCCCAAGCCGGCGAGTTCGCGGTACCGCGCCAAGCTGGAAGCGACGCGTGCCTTCCGCTGTGACGTGTGCGAAGCCTCGTTCGTGAGAGAGGACTCTCTGAGGAGCCACAGGAAGCAGCACAGGGATTCCCAGCAGGCCGGGCTGCAGCGCTCCCCCCCGGGCAGCAGTGTTGGCCTAAGCCCTGCTGCCGCCTGCAGGCAAGCCAGCTCCCAGCTCCAGGGTCCCCAGGCCTCCTCGGAGCCCTTAGCACCTTACGGCAGTGCCCAGCTTAAGATCATTGTATCCCACCCACTGGGCCAGGAAGGCTCCTTTCTGCAGACTGGCATAGATGGGCATCAGCATGGCAAGACTGGCACAGTCCTGCTGAGCACCGAGAGCCAGGACATGGTGGTCAACTCCATGATCCAGCAGGTCAACCTGCTGTCCCCCATGCAGCACCTGGGCTCCCAGGCAGAGGGTGCCCTGGAGCCCCACACTGTCCTCCTGACCCAGCTCTCCCCTGGGGACAGCAACCCGCTCCACCAGGCTCTGCTCCAGACGGCCATCACCTCCCAGGAGTCCTGCAGCCCCAGCCAGACCTTCATCACCACCTGCTCCGACCTGGAGGGCCTCAGCGCCCTCATACAGGAGGGCGGGACGGAGGTGACCGTGGTGACCGAGGGAAACGGCTCCATGGTCGCCGTGCCCTCGGACGGGGGGTGTGAGGGTGTCTCGGAGGAGCTCTCGGGGCAGACGCTGCCGGTGACAGTGGTGCATGGGGACGGTGGCGCCCCCTGCGGGGACGGTGGTCTGCTGGTGCCCAACATCAGCTTAAGCAGCCAGGGCGTGGTGATCCACAGTTTACCCCTGGTGGTGTCCGCCCCTAGCCAGCAGACAGGCCTGGAGCAGCTGTCCTCACACAGCCTGTACTCACACACGCACACCCTGGATGGACTGCCTCACTGACACAGACCAGGGTTGTTACAGGAAAGCTCACCCATCCAAGCTGTAGAATGTATAGCATATAAGCTGTTCGTTGGCAATTATTATGTTGAGGAGGTCCTTTGAGATCGTACCTTTAGGGACCCCTTGTGAATGACCTGAAAATGACTCTTTTAGTTTCTTCCTGTTCTGGAACATCACTCATCTGTTATGACAGGATGGGGAACAGCTCCATAGAGGAGGAAGCTCTATCGACCTGTCCCAAACTGTTAGATCCCAGTTGATCTGAAAAGTGGAAGGGAATGGGACATTCTTGATCTTGGTCGGTCTTATTTAGTTCTATGTAGTTCAGCGATACATGTGGTCTCATGTATTTCTGTGCTGTTCTATGTAGCACCATGGTCCTTTGTTTCATTGTGTACTTTACCATGTATATGATTGGAACAACAATAAAAGCCACTTGACTTGACTTGATTCAACAGGTATAGGTCAGTAATAAATATAGAGGAAGGGGAAAACTGTTATTCCCAATCAGGAACACACGACAATGATAGCTTTGTAGAAATGTTATGTTTTAGATTGACAGTAAAGCGCAGTTACAGTTCCCTTTGATGTTTCTTTATGTTGGGACTCTTCATATCAGGTGAATATGAAGATTCCTGATGGAATAATCTAATAAACAGCTGATTTGCTCTGTATCTCTGCAGTGTCTCACCTTGTTTTTCCAATCATAACACATGTACCAGTTATGGTTCCAGGTGTGTGGTGTAGGCAGGGAAGAGGATGACTAACTAGTTCAAGCATGTTACATTTCCCCACCTATCTGTTCCAGCAGTCACTTCTCAGTTGGCCTTGAAAAACGATGTCCCCTTTTGTGCCGGTGTAGTTATGATTTTGTCCATGAGGTGGCAGTGTTAACATGCATGATCAATGGGTGTCGCTAATTTTTACAGTATCTGCACTTTAGATGTACTGGCCCAACATTCCTGTTTGTGAACCTAACTGGATATAGGCTTGGGGTTGCGGTCATTCTCTGCAAAGCCACAGAGTGAAAGCAATGATCTTTGACTAGTACGTCCTGCATCACCTGTACTCACATGGTTAGCATGACTTCAACACTTGAGATTATATTATCATGAAATTAAATGTGGTTGAGACCCTGGCTCAAGAACTGTGTCTCACTAAATGTGAAAACACTGCACCTGTCATTATTGACCATGATGAACAATGAAGATTTTTCAAAGACGTGGGGTAAATCAGTTTACACACACACACATACACACACATATATATATATATATATATATATATATATATATATATATATATGTGTATATATATATTGGTCGCTGTTTCTGACCATTGTGACACAGCTTTTAGGCCCTGTAGGAAAGGGAAGGCTACATTTGAGAAAGTCTCTTAGGGACAGAGGACCATTGATTTTCCCTTCAGTGCTAATTGCTTCTCTGGCTTCAACCCCTCTCTCTGGCCCTGGTTGCCAACAATCAAAAAAATCGTTGATCTGAATGCGAGTTAAGTTCAGCAAAGATTCATCGAAGCTACGCTATGGCACTTTGTCAAAGTATGGAGGGGGAATTATGGTACCTTTTCAAAGAATCCAATTGACTTTAGAGAAATCATTCAACAAACAAGAACTGGGTCTTGATCTTTCTTGTTGAAATTACAAAAAGCTGCAATGTTGTAAAGCTTCGGTCCATGATATTAATTAAGAATTTTACATTTTAGATATTATTTTTATAATCATTTTTAATATCCAAGCAAAGAAGACATATGACTTATCTGCTGTGCTGTTTCACTTCCTTGCCTTTGGGTGTCAGTAAATATCCAGATTTAATCATCCTGACGCACCAAACTGCTGATGTTCTTAAAGTTTGGACCCCTGCCTTGACAACATTTTGTATGGTCATATTTAGGAACATGTTGGTGTTTAGATACTGTTAGCTCTAGTTTAAAAGAAAATGGGGGGTGATTTATTTTTCCTTTTCTTTTGAACAACATTTATGTCTCATCATGTGTCTCACATTGAGATATGTTTGCCAGACTTCTCTGGTCATGCTGTAATTACTGACGTTGTGTAAAATTCCATTATGCATTAGGTTGACTTCTACGTGGGAAAAGCAAGAAGTGCTTTCTGGTGCGTCTCTTTGATCTATTATCTCCCAGACTTCCAGGGCCTAATCCCAAGCACCCTTAAGGAGGAGGGCCTGGTCCCCCCCCTCCCCCTCCCCTCTTCTGTGTGACATCATAGCTGGGTTAAGTGCCCTCTCTACAGGCTACAACAAATAAAGAACCTTGGCCTGTGAGTTTTGCTGGTCAGGGACTAGGTTTCTGATTTTGGATTGATATCCTTTGGAACCTTTTCTTAAATTCACAGTTTGAAATAAATTGGCTGGTATCGAAAGGCTCTGACTAAGGTTGTGCAACCCCAAACGCTCATACACTGGATGGATAACAATAAACTTGGGCTACTCAAGTTCTGTTTTGAATGAAGGTGCTCTGGTTTTGGGGTTTTGTTAGAAAGGTAGTAGGAAGTTGAAATGGACCTCTTAATACTGTATGGCACCTCTGAGTTCCTTCCTGTGTTTGAGATGTCAGCCTTTGAATGGGGTCATAAATGTCTCCCCGAAAAAGCCAATTTCCACTCACAGCTGCTTAAAGAAATCGTATACTGTGATGCATTCCTGCTGAACATAAACAGTGCCAGAGAGAGCCAAGTGATGGGGAGAGAATGACAGGAAGAATGACAGGAAATACGAGGGAGTCTTCCGTCATCTGAACAGAGGTGGCAGGTACTTCTAATAGTGTGAAAAAGTCAAAGGTCTATAATCATAAAACGTAATGAATAATCTCACCCCTGCCTATTATCAGGGTATACACATTGTGTTGATGGTGTGTGGGAAAAGGGGAGATGTTTCTTTGAGAATGTACTTTTTCTTTTAGATCTGGCGGGTTACATTCTGTTGTGGTTAGTCTTTGAGTGACAATACATGTTTGACCTTTGATTTGTTTACACACAATTTGCTGTCCCATCAGTTACTGGCATTGAATGGCTTAATAAAAATAAAATTAACTGTTAGGCCCTGTGTTTATTATGGATTTGTTTTCCAATGATGGCATCTTTGTGCCTTGACACTATTGACATTTTAAGTGTGTTTTAATTTCTAGGCTTTTATCTTTAAAGTCATTCAATTGTGGTTCTCTGTGTGATGGAAATACAGAGAACAAACTATTTGATTAGAAATTGACTGTCAAGTACCTGAAAGACAAGTTAATTGTGTATTTCAATGCATTGTCATTGTATTGCAAGAGGATGCAAGGATTTTGCAATGTCTAACACTGGAATTTATTACATTATTTAATTCACGATTTTATGTGTGTTTGAATTCTAATTGACCTCAAGATTATAAGAGCAGCAGTGAAAGGAGGCCTAAAAACAATGTTCACTGTTTTAATTTTCTAAAATCTGTTTCTTTGATCCATCTTATTATGTTTTGAAATGTTTCATTGTTACCAGCTGAAGAATTTTGCAGTTTTGTATCAGGATGGTGGGAGGGATTGTAGGTTGCCATTTGTTGTTTTGTAACAATAGAGAAGTTGATGATTAATCATGTTGTTTCTTCTCAGTTCCCCAAGTACTCTGTATTAGCATATAGAAATGAGACTTTGGGATTATGAGGGATGGCAAACAATGGAGCAGGCTGTCACTTTTCACACTGTGCTGTATCGGATGACTAAAGACCCTGGTCTCTGGATCAGCCTCGGGTTTGGTGTTGATTTCGAAATATTTCCTGTTGAAACTTTTTATGAAGTTCCATCAACAAAACTAAGTTTTAATTTAGCAAAATAGACTGAAAACGCAGCATTTTAATCGAGTATAATGAACGAAGGATGGACTCTTTTTATGTTACTGACTTACACAAATCAAATGCCACCAAATATTGACATCTTTTGAAATGACAGTATTTGAGGGAAGTGTTTTGTCTTTTTGGTCCATTCAAGCTGTTCAGGAAGCATTACACTGACAGGATCTGCTGCTGTTTCTTTAAGACACTCCAAGCATTGGGTTAAACTAGTCCTCGGGGGACAGAAAAATAATTGTGATATGTAGCCAGTAGGGTCAGACTGAGTGCTGGCTAAAGCATATAAAGGTCCTTTAATGGATAAGAGAATGCTACAGTATGCCTGCTCTCAAATACAGTGATAGCGTTTGCACTGGAACGAATTGAGCTTCACTGTTCTGAAAATGACCACTGAATGTGATATTGTGTCAGCTGTGAATAAAACCAGCCATTGTGATGCAATGACAAAGAGGTTTGGCCATTGTTTTATTGTTGTATGACAGTTTCTGTGCCCCACCCCTCAAAAAAGTGAATGGTTTCACATCATATGCTTTTGGACCCTGCACTGATTTTAAAAAAATGAATTAAAATGTCCATGGGTTTGTTATCTGCGATACAGAAGTCACATGTTACACTTAGATACGTATTGCATCATATCGGGTTTAAGTATAGCGTTTGGCCTCCAATCAATTCAATTCTCATTATCCGCAGAGACATACTATTAGTGTTGTTGTATGCCTTGTTGTGTGACAAGCTAAGATCATTTACACATGTCAGCATGTTGCTTTGTGTGTTCTGTCTGCATTCTCACAGTTTGGAGGGACAGTCACAGTTTTGTCTGCTTAGACCTTTGTGTTCAGTGCCACTGGTCTTTAAAAAAATGCCAGATAAAGAACTCCAATGTACACATACAACATTTACAACATTGTATTGGATTATGAAAACTGATAACAGAGACAGGAGAGCAAAACACAGGCGTCAGTTGGATTGTATAGATCTGTGTGCTCAAAGGTGTTGAATGTTCACAGGTTTTACATTGCAGCGTTTCAGCTAGTCAGACATTCTCACAATTACACCTAAAACTTCACCAAACTAAATGAACATGAAACATTTTAAAGGTTTTATTTTATTCAACAGATGGTCATGAGCAAACCAAATATTTTCTTTGCTCTCACATGCCTTATCCTAAAAAAACAAACATGGTGGAAATCTGATCTTTACACATAAAGGGCATTGTCTTCAGCCCCCCCCCCCCCCCCCCACACACACACACACACACACACATACACCCCCCCTTCTCTTTTTTTTCTTTCGCACTCACTCTGTGAGTGAGTATGGTTTAAGTTTAAGTCAGTGTTTATTTTACCTGCTTCAAAAACCCATTTGTGCTTCAGAGATCGAACTCGTCCTCATGCAGACTGACAGAATCCAGCCACAGTGGATTTCTGTTAGTTACACAGGAGATGTGAGCGATGCATGACTGAATAAAGATTGAAATTTGAAAGGACAGGACTGCTTTGGCCTCTCTTATGATGCATATTTACCGAGCACCTTAATGGCCCAACAGGAAGAATCTCTTTTGTTCTCTGTTTTGGAGAAACACTTTTGAACTGCCTGCTGGCATGGATACCATTATCCCCCCTTTGAGATCCTTTTCATCATTTTCATCTCTATAGACACTCTGCTCACATAGAGGTGAAAAGACCCTCGCCTTGTAGCAATGTTCCATCATTTTGTTTTATCTTCATATTGCCCTGCTGGTGTTTCATCTAAAAGATGAGCCCCACGTGTGAGTGTCCTTGTTGATCCCTTGTCTTTCGGTCTCTCCTGTCCTTCCCCTTCTGTCTGTCATGGCCAGCTGGGTGCTGCTGCTTCATTTCACTGAATGCCCAGGAAATGTTCTTGTTTTCTTCTTGATATGGCATGCTGTGTTTCTGAGATGGCTGAGAGGGGAGTGAAAGAGCCTGGGGTGATGGAGGGAGCAATGGCCATCAGACAGTTGTCGAGGAGGACAATCACAAAGCTTTAGAAGAGCCTGGTATTATGTCACAGAGTACTAAATACCAAGAATCCTCATTAGCAAACTTTTTTTTTGGTGGCCCTGTCCTTTCTCTTTTTGTCTTTTATTTCATGGGAAAATTCACCCAACACCATTAGTTGAGCCATATTCATATTTACTGTTTGCTTGACCTCAACAGGGCATGAACTCTCTCTGATCCTTCATCCGAGGACAAAGCTTATGTTTGCTGTGACATCATAAATGCCTGTGCACAGATCTCGATGGTTTATAGATTCTTTGGGGGCAGGGCAGTGTGGACATGGCCAAAATCTCAGTTTGCCAGAAAGTTCCAGAAAGAGCCAGCCCACACCTTGACCAAGCAAACCTTCCAAGTGAAAGAGAACCACAGTACTGTACCTGTGGCAGTGCTGAAGAGATGACTACTGACTTTTTTTTTTGCGCCTAATTATTGTCTACTACCTCATATTTACCACAGGCTATTTGGTACGGTGGTCAATTGTGAGAATTTGGGACTTCATGTATATTTATGAAAGTTTGTTGTACTTGTGGATCTTGTAGGATATGGAAACCTTAAAAACAGATATACAAAGACTGTGGTCTCTTCCTCAGCAAAGAAAGATGCATTGTTTTTGTAGGGTTCCAGGAATGATTGGACGTCTCCAGACATCTGCTTCGTTTGCCTAAGCAATCCTACCCCCAGCTATGAATGTGTAGGTGGTCTGATTGGCTTATACCAGTTGTATAGAGATTAATGTATTCGTGAAAAAACAGAACTTTGCTGATACTTCTAAAAACAAAAATGCACGATGCAACCATTAGTGGTACAAGTTCAATAATTACCAGACAATTTTCATTCGCAAACCATATTTCAAAGGATGACTTAACGATTTCAATAAATAAAAATATATAATTATTATAAGTTGCAGAATGTCAAAAATACTCATTTCATTACTTCTCTTTTATTACAGCACCATTTTGGAGGGAGTTCCCCGGAGCTCATTGGTGTGGAAATTCCTCAAAGGCAGAGTCATCCCCAGGTCATTTCAGATGCATCCCACCCATGCACGCATTACCAGCCAGGACATTACCATTCTCTTTGTTAAGCAAATTGCATTATTGTAGCTTTTTAAAATGCACTAGGGGTTTTGTATGTCTGTATACCATTAGTTATTGGGATATTTTTCTTTTACTTTAAGGATCTTTTTCTTACACTTGAGAAATAATCTTGCCCGATAATGAATTCAAAGTGTATTTGTTGAACAGGACTCACTATTTAATATGTGCTTTGTTAAGATAAGAAAGGCAAACATACAGCGATATGCAGCCACAGCTAACCATAAGTAACTTTTCATCAAAGAGTCCATCTCTCAGAAGGCTGCAGGGCTTTGGGCTGTTCCTAATGGCAACATTTAATAGGAATTGGTTAATTAGTTTATGAATGGCATGCCATTTATCGAAAGAGCAGATTGACAAAGATCAAATACAGAACTTTAGAGACTCTTTAAAACAGATATCATCTATTAAATAGGGCCTGCGGTAACTCTACACCAATTGGGGAATGCACTCAATCATGTCCATTGTTTCTGCTCACATACAGTTCCTTTATGTTAGATAAGTAGGCCCATAGCCCCGCCCCACAGATAACCACAATGCCCTAAAAGCATAGATGAGACGTCCAGTGTCAACACCTCAACTAGCAGAATTCCTTCCCAGATTAATGCATTGGCTGACTTTCTGTCTAAAGGCAGGGTGGTCATCAGCTGAAAAAGCTGAATGTTGTTAAATAAATATTCATGTGAGCTACCTGTTGCTTTGTGACATGCTGTAATGGGACAGCTTCTCTTAGAGAGGCTTGGTTTGTGTATGATATATCTGTGGGTTTCTCTCATGTCTTATTTAAAAATGTAAAGCAAATAATACACTAATTACAGAAATTTGAAATAATGACACTTTCAGATATGTTTTGTCTTCGGTCTCATGCAATGTCAAAGTCATAACTCATTTTTGTCAAGTTTGCTAAATACAGATCTCTTAAAAAAAAGTTAATTCTGTTTTGTTGTGGCACCTGGATTCTCTCATTAGTAAACTCTGGGATTTCAGTTTTTGACACCTTTGTGTGGTTAGAATGCAGACTCTCTCATATTGGTGTGATTGTATGTGTGACTTAATGAGGTAATTTAGTTTTAGAAAGTGACTCAGGCTTCCAGTTGATGAGGGTAGCTCTTGAATGGGCAGCGTAAATATTATGGCATAGTGTCTGTGAGTCAGGAGATGAAAAATCTAGTTTATTGGTTCATTGCTTGGGTTGAAAGGACAGAGAGGAAGTGAGTGGAAGATTTGTCACCAGCAGATCTTTCTTTTGGGTGGAGGAGTGGGGGGTGGATGGTCTTTGCACAACTCAGGAATGTGAAAATTAACCATCAATAAAGCCTGGTTGTTTTTTAGGTTCTGCTTGCTGCCAGCTCAAATCTCTTTGAAGACAACTGAATACCATCCAGTCCTAGAGAGCCTACCCCATGTAATGAGTGATTGATCATAGAGTTTTTCAAAAAGAATTGTCCAATTTGGTTAGGACCTTTTAGAGAACATCAGTTAGTATTTGTTGAACAGAGATCGACATTGATCTGATAAGCACTCATGAATTAAATGTCCCTTTCCCAATATTTCTATCTCTGTGGGAGAAGTTGTCTGTGTCATGTTCTCTCCAGTGACGGGGGACTGATGTGTCCATCATCTGGGGCTCTGAAGGTAGCGCTAATCCTCGACAACTGTGCCCCCCCTGGCACCATATCCGTTGCACTGCTAGCTGTGTGATACAATGGAGTCCCTCCTTTGTCCTTCAAATTGTTTTAATTAGCCCCACAGTAGGGGTGAAGTAGCAACATAAGACTGACTCAATGGGATAGACAAAATCATCGCAGGCTTGACAGAAAGAGTGTTGTCTTTCTTGTCCCATTAACTTACTGTGCTGTACACTTTATCGGAGGACTCCCTAGCTGTTGGCGCTGTGGTAGGATTTGAATACAACTTTTGTACAGTCTAACTACAAGAGCCCTTCAACTTTCTCCAACTGTTTCCGAAGAACCAGCATTGGTGCTGTTGCATAATAATTTAGCCCAAAGCAAGGAGTAGAGGCAACAAAACCATCATAATGAAAGTGCCTCTGTGATGCATGGGATTTAGACAGGGAGGAAAAGCAAAGGTGACATACTCTTGCTCCCTCTATCATCTGAATCATTGTTTAAGGAAACCTGTTCAACTGGTTCACCTATTCTCATCAAACAAAAGCAATGATCTATAGAAAAGCATTTTCAGGGTAACTTTAAATCCCTGATTGTGTGTTCCTCGAAATCTTTGGAATTTGTGTGTGGGTGTGTGTAGACATGTAAGTGTGTGCGTTCGACAAGCCCTAGTTAAAGATAGTCAACCTTGTGGCCCGAGGTTCCTCTCTTCAGACAGAAATGTCTTCCTCTACAACAGGCTTCCGGGACATGACCACTTGGACCTCCCACCACCCCACACAAACTCTGTCCAACAAGGAGGTGATAGAGGGCTCAATAGTTCACCAGAAGCACCACATGGTCTTAGGAGACATATAAGGGTGGGGTTGTACGTGGCAATAGAAGGCTTAACAATATTAATGTGAAAGGGCAGGTTAACTCATGCAGGGCTACTGAGAAACTGTTACTGTGTTACATGGTTACAACTGTTTACCATTCTCATGTTGTGTCACGTCCGTGGCCGTGCACTGGGATTTCCTGACTACTGGGTCCACTCGCTCTTTCAGAAGCGACATGTTATCAGTGACACATTTTTGGAGTTTTGTCTGTGCATGCCCAGTCATGTTTTTAGAAAAATTATGACAACCAAGAGAATTGACATCGGATCAGTCTTCACACAAATATTTTATGTTCAAATTAATTGCATCTATTGAGTCAATGGTATGCCCTGCAAACTCCCATTATAACTTTTCCACCAGGGCCTGATAGTGGGAGACAACAGACTCTATTTATAACATTGTTTGCCTAATAGCCCAGAGATATCTGACTGGATAACACATAGCACAGGGAAAAAAACTGTTTGGCTTTTTTTAGTTGTTGCCCCCACCCCCTTCCGAAATTAGGTCTCCCAAGTCAAATACCCCCATCCCCCCTCTGTGGTCCGGCCATGGGAGGAGGGGTGGTGCAGAGAGATTGCAAAGCATCTGAATCTCTTTTAGTTAAGTGCCTAGAGAAGAGTAAGGCCAATTATTCCACCATGATGCATTCCTTTAGAAAAAAGGATTCCATCACTGTGCAACAAGCTGGAATGCCAGCTGTGTCATGAGCATTCAAGACATGCCATGTCCTCCCGGGTTCCTTGTGAAACAGAAAAGTGGAGCAAAGTACAGAAAGACAGTATGTCTTAAAACAGGTGCTCCTCCCAGGTCAGCAATACATATCAGGAATGTGAGAAGAGAAATGTTTTGTCAATGAAACAAACAATGCAGGGAATAAGCCAATAAACGTGTCTACAAGCATGGAGGTGGAGACTTTTTTTTCTTCTCAAACACATGTTGTTCATGCATTCATGTACAATTTTGTTCACCAACTAAAGGTTGGTAGTTTGCAAAACAGTGCAGATGGTTAGATAAACTGCCTTTCGCTCCCATTCCATGTGTGGTCCTTGATGGCTGGATTGACGTATTTGTCACTGAGTGGCTCTAAGGCTGTTCCCAGTTTCTGTAAACATGGGGCTAATGAAGAAAAATACAGCAGCTGGTCTTTTAAATATAGGAACCCACAATTAGGAAAGATTAATAATGGTACATGTTGCATTGAAGCCCCACCTCATCCTGCTGCCCCCAGGCAAAGTTCTGTGAGAAAAAAGTTTGTTTGTTTTTATCCCTTAATAGTCATGCTGATTAAGAGAAACTGGAGATGTGGTGTTCTTTGCCACATGGACTTTTTCATCACCTATCCTTTACAAGGAATGTATTGAATGATTCAGAACACAAAAGGTAAAGAGACTGGTAATGAGGCCTGTTATCTCTTTTTCAGCATATCTCTGAAAATATATCTTGAAACAAATGGTTAACTAGTATGATGGTTTGATCTATAGATTCAAACCACTGTGTCCCTGCCAAAGCAGAGTCTGCTGAGGTGTGGTCAGTTTTAAAGATCAACGCCACCTTGATGGACTATGTCACGTCGGTGATAACTGTATACCTCTATATCTCTACCTCGTAAAATGAAGAGCATTGTGTATGCTTTGGGATCATCCCTAAATAAGGAGTAGGACCAGGTATAGCACTGTAAATGTGTATAGTATACTTTATCCCTCAACATATTGTCTCATTGACAATAGACTCTTGAGTCTTGTGTATGTTGAAGCCCACCTGTAGCCTGTGCAGTATTAATTGCCCCGAGAGACCCTCAGAGCTCTAGTTCCACAGTGGTGGTGTTTAATGAAGCTGATCGGTCTGCAATTCTCTCACCATTTCCTCTGAAACTGGACACTTGTTACCACGCATCATCTTCTTCCAGCCTTTTAGAGGTGACTGGAGCATGGAGCGGAGACTTTACCACCTCTCTAAAGAGTGAGACAATAAGCACAAGACCCATTTTCAGCTGACCAGCTGTGTGGTGGAAAACACTCAGCTTTGTCCGAGCCTTCCTACGGGGCTATGGGGGCTGTCAAATGCTCCGAGCTTGTTTGACTTTGTAGATGGCTTTTTGAATGTATGTGGGGTGGAACAAAACACATTCTTATGATGGAAAGAGACATGGAGGGCACCGAGAGAAATGAGGCGTCATCTAACTCTCCTTCTCCAGCGCGTTTCTCATCCGGATCTGGTTATTCAAATATTATGTTTTCCTTAAACATGACACTGATCTGTAGGGATTATCTGTAAAACAAAAAGTGGTTTTATAACAACACTCCAGCACTTAGGTTCAAAAATAGTTGAGTCACAAAAGCTGAAACAGGTATCTCAGCTCAAGCACCCACCATGTTTCTACATGGCACTGAGCTACAGTTGTTCCCTGTGTTTGACGTAAGTGTCAAAAGATGTGTTCAGATGACTGTCATATACTATATCAACTCTACCTCAAAAGGACAGCACAAAAACCATATCTATGACGTATCCATGTACTTATATGTATGTCATTTATCATCTGCTCCGCCATGCAGTCTTCTACTCATTGTCCAGCAAGAATGCACAATATTTCCTTTGGTGACAACTGTAATGGAATACTTGTTAAAAAGAGAAGAATGTGCTTTAATTTGTCAAGGGGATCTGAGCTGACAACTTTAGTAAAGTCCACTATAACAACCATCCAGGGCCCCTGACCCAGGGAGGGGGCGACCCCTGACCTTATTTGGGCCTCTTTTATGGAGACTTTTTTCGACTCTGGCCAGATGGCTAAACTATCAAAGGGTTTTTTATGAGAAAAATCTGCAGGCAAGGGTAGAGCAGTATATTTATCTCATTGTGAGGACGAAGCCTCTGTAACTTCCGACATAGTGGGGAAATGGAACAGGAGACTTGAAGGAGAGCGGGTGCCAAACATGGTCCCCCTGTAAACATCTCACAGAAAACCAATCATTTTCCCTTTCAGAAACCGCATTGGCTGTATCATAGCTTCTTCTAGGAAAAAGCCTCAATTTCCCAGATGTATTGATCTTTTCAGTTCATGTTTTTATGATGTATAACCAAACTCCTTTCCGAATTGGCCTTTTGACCTTTTTACATCATCTCAGGAATGTTGGTGTGTGACATTTTTGCAGATAATTTTTATTCTAGGATCAAAGTGACATTTCTGCAGCTCTGACAAATGAACGGCTCCATGCCGACCAAAATTCTTTCCTTTCCCTCAGAACAACACCAAACAAGGAAGAAATATTAGGTGTACATCACAGTATTTTTTGTTTTTGGTAACTATCAAGTGTGTCTCTGTCTTTCTTACATGCTTCTAGGGTGACGTACCAAACAACATCTACATCATACTTGAGGTATCTTATGGAGGAACAGGACTCTCCTCCACATACAAACACACACTGCCACTTTTATGGATGGTGTGAAAACATTTTATAAACGCCACACAGAACTTCATGTGACAATCCTCTGAAATCTAGGATGAGCACAAAACAGAGGAACGTGTGCGTTTGAGGAGGGAGAGTTGTGTGTCCCAGGGTCGCTATAACTGGTTCTGCTCACATCACTCATGTGACGTGTTTATGAGCGATGGGCTGTTTGGCTGGATCAGGTTTCCAAGGAACTACTCACTTCGGGCACGTTCTATAAACATCACAGAGTACTGATTATTGAGAAAACCCCAAACTGTTGGTTGGTTTTAGTGAGTGTTTGTCTTGGTATGGGTGTGTGTGTGTGTGTGTGTGCATGTGTATCTTGTGACAGTAACAATGCAGCTTCCCCCTCTCTGTAGCGATGGGAGTGTATTAGCCAATCCAGGAAGAAGCTGTCTCTTTTCTACCAGCTGTTGTAAACATTACCCATTTAGGTATCCTCCTTACCAGTCCAATTCTACCGACACTCCCCTGAGCCTTGAGTCACTGTCCTCATACGAACTCATTCGGGAATAACATTGATCATATGTGTAAATAAAAGCATGGGACGAGCTACATTCGCTTTAGTTTCAAACCCCTAGGATGCATGGAGTATGAAGACCTTGAGAAGGTTCATCTAACAGAGGAACTCACAGTTGATGCTTATTCCGTTTTATTTTTCTGTTTGCTCCACCCTTCATAACTGCGGTAACCTAAGCTGTCCCTGGCCTGGGCTTTTAATGTGACCATTCCTGTTCCTGATTGCACTCAGAGGTCGAGAAGGATCTGAAGTCACTGGAAGCAGTTAAAATAATAGGAGCTGACCATGTGTTTGGGGTTATGGGACAGCCCCCGACGAGGTCCAAACAGCCACTGTGGGAACTCTTGCGGAAGCTGACACATTACGAGGATCTAGAGAATATCAAAAACCATTTATTGATCATCATTTTTGGAGCATTGACTTATTTTCAAAAATATGCTGCCTGAGAGGGACATCATAGGAACAAGCAGATAAGAGGGTTAGTTTGTGTTGTGTTTGTGTGCATGTGTGTTGTGTTTGTGTGCATGTGTGTGTGTGTGTGTGGCAGTGTGTAAGTGTAAGTGTAAGGAAGGTCAGCCTCCTCAGTCTTCCTGTTTACCTTCCCCTGTGGGGCTACCCCTCAGACCTAACACATGTACATACACATGTGCTCATACACTGCTTGAAAGCTTACACACACACACACACGCTGCCTGGCAGTCCCCACCTCCTCACATTCATAATGAGGGGGATGGACGAAGGGGAGGAGCCAACGTTTGACCCAAATGTGTGTGTGCTCATGCAAGCGCACAGCAGGAGTCTAGGCCATGGAAAAAGTCAGTTGTCAGTTGAGTGATAACGTTATTGTGCTAAATTACTACAAGGTTCCAAATTTATTTGGTTCACCCATGTGAAAAATTCCTCTTCTTTAGTCTCTGGCAGATCTTTCAAGATCTATTGAGATATCTTAAAGTCTCCAGATTAAAGCATTACTTTCATAATGAGCTTACCTTCATAATAAGAGTATAAATCTAATATATTACATTAAAATGTGTGTGCATAGTGTGTCCTATGAAAAAAAGGAAGATGGTGGGGAACTTTTCTCGGAGACTATGTCTTTTTTTGGTCCCAGTTAAATCTCCTTAGTTTGGGGGACACAATGGCCCCTTGGCGCTGTCCAGCCCACCCTGCAGATGGCCAGAGGATCAGAGGCTGTCAGCACGCTTAAACGAGCCAAGAGTCGGGGCTTCTGCCCTACGGGAGCCAGGTCTGGATGAATGGGGCATTTCCAGCAGGCTCTATAGCCCCCCACTGGGCATTTGTAAAATGATTTGTGGCTAATTTGTTTAATCAATATGGATGCGGGAGTTTGAATTCCACCCATGCTCCTCTCGTCATCTGTACTGGCCCCATATCTATCAACAATAACGTTGTATTACGTATGCTCTGGTGGGTATACTACGTATGCATAAACGAACAACTGCTTTACCTGTCAGACAAGTGTGGTGGCCAGGAGGATGTGTCCGCGGACTCAAACAGGTCACAGCTGTTGGAAATATTCAAGCAGGATGATGGACAATTGTGATCTTGATATGAGTATACGTTTACACATCTGCCAGACTGAGATAGGGACAACAATATGACAATTGATTAATGCAAATCCTATTTGGATCAATGCTAGAGGGCTTAAAGGGGCCATTTTTTTTCATTTCAATAGCAGAACTGCACTGTGAAAAATCTTTGCCTTTGATGCAAGGCATTAATGCATCTCAAGAGTGAAAAAAATACAAAAAAAGAAAGATCCTTGCTCTTTCATGTAAGACAGCAACAGGAGTCTGGACTGTTGAATGTGTTCAGCAGCTTGGAGAACAGGCAGGTGGCTTCAATCCTATTTCATCTCTGACACACTGGTGGAAAGTAAATAGGGCTTCTTTGAGAAACCCAAGGACAATGGGCACCTACAGTTTCTTTCTTTAATGCGCTCTCATACTCTTTGCTTAATTCAATCTTTCAAACATTGTAATCCGTTTCCTCTACTGAGCTACAGTAGAGCTGGACACTTGATAGGATGATGTCTGTTGGCGGCCGGAAAGATGCACGACGATTAAAAGTGTTTACTTTGTTTATGAGAATGATATCGGATCACGTAACCAGTCAAGATCGAGTGGTTAGATGAGTACAAGCACAGGGATCACAAACATCCTCATATACAAAGAATAGACAGTATGTATAGTTTCCACAGAACATGTCCTTACAAGGCACAGAAAATCGTCAGCAAGTTTGTGACAACATCGTAACTCATGGAAGTCTGTCTCTGCATATTTCCTACTTACTGTCTCCGGTGAGTCTGGACACATGTTCATATCTATCAGTGGACTGTAAAGGGGCCTCAGATGGTGACCTCTTAGCCTCAGAAGGAGACAAGTCTCTCTTATACAAAAACTTGTATCAACACTTAATTGATCATAACGCGTATCAACACTTAATTGATCATAACGCAATATTACAACCTTTTTTTTTCTTCTTATAGCTAGTTTTACATGGAAAATCATTGTTATATGTTACAATAAACACTTGATAAAATACATTTCAAAAACACCACAAGATACGAAGCACAGTATTTTTTTATGGTATCCCAGACCATATTAGCATTTTCAAAGGTAATGGACTTCTGCCACACCTTTACAATATAATGAGAAGTATGACGACCAACAATGTCTAGAATCTAGATGGAAGGAACAGCCCCACAGGCCAAGGTAAGAACAGTCATGGGCCACTTCTACATACCTTTCTGGTTGCTAAGCTCTGATGACATTTATGGTTATGGTGGTGCAACTTTAAATGGAGGAAACCTTTTGTTAACTAGCTGGGCTACCGGAAAGGACTGCTGTTTGCTTTTTACGCTTTTTAACCAATTATGTGTTAGTTGGCTGTTGCATTTCATGTTTCTTACCAATCTTGAAAATTCCATGTATCTCTCTCATGCTCTCTCTCCCTCTCTCCCTCTGTCTTAAATTGAAAGACTGAGGCACCAAACATGCCTGGTTGCTGTTATTCAGAATTATCTCTGTTGCTGTTGAACTAAGAATGTAACACTTCTTAGACAGATGTTGGCAGAATTCCTAATTTCATTCGAATTTTCTTAGCTTGTCAGTTTTCAAAGGGGGAAGCAGGATGGAAAATAATCAGCAGAACATCCCATAATTCTGAATGGGGAGTAGCAGATGTGGAGGGGGACCTGCCTCCCTCGCCCCAATCTGACCATTGTTAAGGCAAGGAGCCATTTACTATGGTTGCCATGACAACATAGACAAATGTGTCCATTTCCCCATGCTGGATGCATGCTAATGGAAAATAAGGGCTTCTACTCAACAAAATTACTCAATCAAACTCTTAGGTAAACGACTTAGGTAAAGTTCGATATTGATGCCTAGTTAGATGTAGACATACAGTAGGCCTGCACACTGTATTTGTTCCAAGATTACGACACTGTAGGAAAAGAAGCACGGCTACTGAGGGGTTTTGAACTGTTGAGTGTTTGAGGATGTGTCTCTGTTTAGTGGTCAGATGGCTAGACCTCTGGGGCTCGAGGTGTCTGCTTCATGGAGCTATAAAATCACCACGGGCAGCCCAAAAACACACCACCAGGAGTCTTTGGATCTCAAACGCAGTGATATCGGCCACACTCTTTGTCAAGTGTCTTATTCTTTGTTTCACTCTAATCCCTTTTTATTCAAGACAGTTATTTTATATCAAGCCCAAACCTTTTCACAGAATGTCCTTATAAGTCTTTATTCAGATATTGTATTAAGATGGCATGTCTTTTTACAAAGTTGCAGCCTACTATTACAACAGCACAAAATTGATGTGCTAAACAACAAAGGCATGAAATAGGACCTAAAAGTGCTTTGTAGCCAAAAGCAATTGAATGTGAGAAGTCATACAGAAACTAAATGCTGACACAACAGTAACCATTGATACTGTGGATTCTATTTCAGTTGAGTATTTCAACATGTGTGTTTCTGACACACACAAAAACATGACAGCAGCACAAGTGAAGTTGTCCAAATCAATTGCCCGCACAAAAAATAGGATTGTTCATGGTATTCCATTGCCTATTGAGAAACCAAGGTATTGTGTGACGTAAATCAATTAAAATCACCCATCCCTGAGTAACCATTTTGTCCTTTCTTAGCAAACTGGAGGTTTGGCTTGATGGTGCTATTTACATGTGCATACAAGTTAGTGGGAAGGACATGTAATGTAAATGTGCACTTCTTAGAACAGACAGATTAGAAATGGGTTGCCAGTTTGCCTCCTTTACCATAATTCCTGCCATAAAATAAAACTATTCTAAGCTTGCTTGAAAGAGCAGTAATGCATTATGTTGACAGGTGGATTGTGTTTCCAAAGAACTGCGTGTGTGTAAATCACTAAACTTTACCATTTATGTGGTCTACAAGTCTAACCAGTGTTATATGTACAGCTGGCCTTCAAACAGCACTGCAGAGTTAGTTGTTTTCTGTTTTGTGTGGGGTAAAGAAACCACCAAAGTTGTCAGACGCCATCTAAACATGCAAAAATAAACAAGTGCTAATTTTGAGGTTTTGGTGTAACTAGAATTTTTTTCCCCCAACAAGTTGTTTTCATTGAAAAGATTAGTGAGACGTGAAGCTTAATGATGTTGACAATTGCTGTCAGATTTTATGTATTTCTTTGGTCAATACCGTTTTTTTACATTGCTAAAGGTGTACAAAGTAAAACATGTTGTACTTGGTTGCATATGTGTGTGTGGATGTCACAAGACAATAATATAGTAACATCCCAAGTTGGCTACATTTCCCGCTAAACCTTAGCATTGTGGATACACATATTAACCTATGGGAGCTCTTGCTTTTCTGTTATCAACATATAATCGACTGGTCAAGTTGGATCTAATATTTCACATTGCAGTGATGACGTGAGGAATCACCCATATTACAATTCCATCATTAGGTTACTATTGTACAAATACATATACATAATGATAATTGAGTGGAATTATTGAATTATTAAGTGAAAAATATTCTTCAATTGTACTGCAATGTTTTTGTAATATATTGCTGCCTCTGCTTGGTTAGATTCATAGCCATCTTGCCTCAACTATTAAATCAGGTGTGGTGGTCTTACTCTAAGTAATATCAATTATTGCTTCAAATGCAATAGTTCTACTCCTGCGGCATGACGTGTAACACTTGATTTGCTGTATACAGAAAAAAAGTGCTATGCTTCAAGCGTAAGAAAGGGCACTAAATTGAATTAAATTAGGTGTACGTACATTTAAGTATATTCTGAACAGTATAGAAAGTAAAAATATGGGTTTTGTTCTGATGGTGGCCTACCAGAGCTTAATCACCATCGGGACAGGCCTGATCTCCTGCAACCCTTCTCCCCAGCACTTCCCACCCAGTAAACGTTTATGGCCCTGCCCCAGATTGCATCTTAGATTTGAAGGATTGGCCCCCCTGTTGACTCACAGCTTGATGGTGACTGCCTGGCTCTGTGTGTTTACTATGTCTCCATTTCTTTACCCCTTTTTTCAATCTCCAGCTCCACAGCAACCAATGTCAAGGCAGTGACAAAGCAAAACCCCTGCATTTTAGTGACCATTGTAGCTGCAATAGATCATTGTGAACCTGTATTTGGAGCAACGAATGTACACAATGTTTCTTTTCATACACAATCAATTGAGAAACTACTGGGTTTATTTACACCAACACCGCAATAGCTCTTATTGCTAATTCTGCTCATGTAGTTGTATCATAGTCCTGTATGCAGTAGGCTCATAAATAATCTCTGGTAAATGAGCGAGTGACTGAGGGTGAGAAGTGGTAACAGTAGGGGTTCCTCCATACAGTGAGTCCTTGTTCTATCAACACTTTATTGTTTGTTGATGGAAGGAGTTCTGCAAAAACAAAAGCCTTACTATTAGTGTGTTTACCTCTGCACAGGAACTGTTAGGCAATTCTCCATTAAATTACAGCCATGTGTGGGCTCCTGATCTCTCCCCACACCCACCTCACCCCTACTCCCATCCCCTCTGTCATAGACACACATTCAGAATGAAGTGGATACATGTTGACTGTTACCAACACTAGAAATGGCTAGATAACATATCTAAAATATTTTCATTTGTTACATCCCACAAATAAGTGAACAAGCATGAACTAAAATACAAAACGTACTTGCACTATGTGTGTCTATAAGATATGCATGCACTCAAACACATAACAACTCTTGACAAAAGCTCATGAAGAAGTTGAGTTGTTTGTGGAATGCAGTGGCACATAATTTCCAGCAACCCAACCCCCACTTCCCATTCAACAGTGTGAGACAAATAAGCAGTCATCTTGTTATCTTTGAAGCCTCACATCTCTACCTAAAGCCTATGTAATTTATGCTTCCTGTGTGGAAGTTCTTGGATTTTATATGTTCACTCAGGTGTTAAAACCTTTCATCAATTCCAGAAAAAAAAATTCAGGCTCTAAACATGCTGTTAATATAAAATTATACTAACTTTTGTATGTATCATGTTAAGAACACAGTTCATAATTTGTAATAATTTTAGAGTTAGACTGCATATTGTGGCAAATTACAGTTTAATTCTCCCAGTAAATCTAATTGAGTAAATTCATTCTACCAGCATAGAACAATCATTGTGTGTGCCATTCCAAATATTTGAAACATTGCAAAACAATGACTGTTGAACACACAAAAATAACTTCTGAGCTTCAGTCTGAGGAATATGTTGAAACGCCTTTACCTCAATGTCTATTCTTAAAGTTGACAACAAACTGTGAAAGTAAAGCTTTGGAAAGATGTTATGATATAAAACTGATACAAAAGAAAAGCATCTCAATGCTATGGACTGGTTGGCAAAATCCTTTGGTTTACCTGGATGGCACTGCCCCCCCCCCTAATTTTTTAATTTATAATACAATGTTAAACCATCAAACAACTTACAGCCTACATGTGACAGTTACAGTTCACTGTATAAAGGAGAGCAAAGCAGAAAACAAAGTAGAAGCAACTAAAGATGGCACAAAATAGGTACACAGTCAAAATATTAAGAAGGCTTTTGTTTCATTTTAGTTGATTTATTAGGATTTGCAGCAGATGTTGTATGGACGTCTCAGTGTTTAACACAGGGTCACTCCTCAAGAGAATGCCCTTTTCTTCATGTTTCTGCACGATAATAAATAGTAATTTGGCAGGCAACCTTCTGCAATCAATCACTCGTCAAAGAGTGTGATTGGTTAAAGGCCTATGGACGCTCACACAAGCAATCCACTTCACACAAGTTCTCAGTAGATGGACAGTTAGATCACAATGTCTCAGATACCACCCATACAACAGAAAAAGTTACTTAAATTATAGATGTATTTTGTTCAACTGCATAGTAGGGTCAAATCAACACTTCATAGTGCAGGAAATAAACACATTTCATAACAATCGAATGAGAATTAATACCACTGCACACATCATTTATAGGAACACATAAAAGGAACGCATGTTCTTTGTTTAGTTTGCTCTGATGAAACACTTTACAAAACAAAGAACAATGTAGTTAATGATGGGCATAATCTGTCAAAATATATTTATTTTATCTCTTGTTTGTATTTTCTAATCATAAGAAGATCAAAAACCAAGTCAAAGGGGTTGTTTTGAAAGCATTCATTAGTGTTCTGGCTCTTCCAGTGCCTCCAGTTCATTTGGTTTCCGTATGGCATCCTCCTGTAGCACAAAATACAGTCATATTTTAAAACACACTGGCTTTTCCTTTTTTTTTTACTCACAATTAAAACCACAGCGATGTACTTATAAAGTATTTGTATCAGCTTTTTCTGGTGTAGATATATCTGTAAATGCATACTGTAATGTTTTTAACTTAAAGTTGAAAAATATAAATGAAATTATTGCACTTTGAATCTGGGTAAAGAAAATAACGAGGAAACAATAATTGAAAGTTAAAATAAAAACTATATCCTCTTCAAGTCTATGGAAATTTCACACTGATGTGAAATATCTCAGCCTAGCCAGACTCCGTTGTGCCTTTCATGTTTTACTGAGTGCTAAAAAACACATGTTCAATTTACAATTCCTCACCAAGTGTTAGGCTGTTATTGTTTGTCCACTACAAGCCCTGCTGTTGCTGCCCATTGTCAAGGGTTTGTGAATGTCTTAATGGAAAGTAAGAACCTCTGAAAACTTCAATGCTCTCCTTGTCTCTCTTCAAATAAAGGGAATCACATAAAAAAAACACATCTCTTTACTACATCATAGGGCATTTGAGTGACACATATAAGCTTACGGAAATGTGGTCACAATAACTGCTTTGTTCTGTCCTCTGCAATGTGGTTCTTTCTTTGTTGATAGAAATAACATGTGGTATAGTCAATTTAAGTCTTTTTCTTGTCAAAAATGTGACTGTGTAGATCTATGTGCACACACATACAATGGACATAGGACAGGTCAAGGTTTTCAAATACCATTACCATAATGCTTCCATGTTCTCTGTTGAAGAAAACAGCTACATTTAACTCAACCCCAACTTACACAATAATATGAGTAACGTACCGTAGACAGGATAACCTTTGTACAAAAAGGAAGGAAAAGTTGTATGGGTGAAATGCCCATTAATGCATTTGTTTTTAGCTACCGAAGAGAAACATAGGTAAGTAAGCGCCTTTTTACTCAAATATTATTAAATATTAGATGAATATATTATATATTAGTACTAAAACTGCTTGTGGTTAAGATTCTGTGAGGTGGGAATCTGGTACATTCACAACTGGAATGTTACATAATGTTTGTGACTGAATGTTTTAGACAGGTCAAGGTAATTCCATGGCCTCAGAACCTGTAGAGCGGTGTATGCTTTTCTTTGAGTAAGAAGTCAACCCCAATCACATGTGTCCATTCTCAAAGGGCTATATAGGCAATATCCCTTTGGTTCCCACAACTGCAGATTTATGATGCAAGTGCACACAGTTTGGATTGTTTAGTTTGAAAGCAGCAGAAACAGTGTATTCAACCATAGTTCTTATTGGGGCAATAAACCGTCTAGACAACACTCCTTCCTTTTTCACCTTTAGTCCTTAGTAAAAAGCATTTGTTTTTTAAATGCATTGCTTTTTTCTCGTAACTAACAGATGAGACATTATACATGTAATTTCCGCTCTACTGTATCTAATAAAACTAATGCTGTCATTCATCTCGTTCATGAATTTGTATTATTGTAAACAATATAAAACTTTTATTTTAGCTTTCAATATTTGTATGTTTCATTATAAAGATGGGGCTCCAGAGATGTAAGGTCTAACATTGGAATTGTGGATCAAATAGTATTTGAATCTAGACATCTTGAGGGTGGATACGAGTTTAGGCAGTAAACATAAATACCTGTTGTACAACACCATTCAAACTTTCACACACAAACACACACAGGCTGTAGGCACTGACAACACTAAGGTCCATTTCAAATAGGAATCAAATTGAATTTTGACCCTGGACTTGCCATATATTTGGAGACATTAGAGTAAAAGTGAAGACAATATAAAATATAAAGATATAATAAGTGTTGCATTGTGGGCCAATATACTCTGGTTAAATCTGGCATAGTATTAGGAAATAGACAATAGAAAAATATACAAGTTAACACTAGGCCTATATAATGGCTCAACGCATTTCGTAAATAGTCACGGCGTCTACTTTATAGTGTGCCTTACAATACCAAAAAGGGACACATTTCTGCTTTTCAGGTGACTGTATGCCGAAAGGGTAGGTCATAGCAACAAACTTACTACCCTCCCTCTACGATTCCATCCAACAGTATCGCATCTCCCGCCCCCTCCTGGCACTCTGCTTTTCTCATCAATGGAACACATTTGAATAATGTGTAAGCACTTGGACTGGAGCCAATCAGCTGTCAGAGGACCATGATAAATCGCAATGCATTATTGATAATAATAATTACTTTGACATGCGCATTTCTACTTGTGGAGCTAATTTTCCAACCCGAAGAATTTGTAAAGAAGGAAAGGAAATTGTGTTACTATTTGCTCTCGATGGTTGCACCATGTCGAGGCGCAAGCAAGCCAAACCACAGCATATCAATTCCGATGAGCCCGGGTCCTCAGAAAACGGTGAGTTTGCATTGATAAACTTTTTTGCGGACATGTTATATTAATATAACGTTACAGGTTAGGAAATATCTACATTTTCTTGGAAAGTTGTACGTTGTTTCCTTGCACTTTGACCTGAATGACGACCCTTGGAACTGACCATGTTATGGCGAAAATAGAGAAGGCGAGTTGTTTGATAGCAGCAAATAGGCTTATTCAATTACAATTGGCTATAACGTGTTCTGAAGTTGAATTGGATTTTGTGATGGAGTCAATGGCATGGCAGTACGTTTAGCTACCTTCTACTTGTGCATCAGAAACAATATCTAATATAAATGACTGGGCTTGATTTACCGATTGGTATTGAGCATAATGTAAACGACTCTGCATTCTGCTAAACTTTTTCGAAGTCTGTAGCTACCTGTTGGGCTTGTAACAGGAGCAGCCTGTTTAGCAACACTGGTCACTTCTACGAACACGTTGCCAACTACGAACGTTGTGTGGCAAATTTCATTAGACACTTACGATATATTTGATCGATTTAGGTTTTTCCATTATATGGAAGTATTAATGTATTTGGTTTAACTACAGTAGGCTACAATACATTGCCACATTTTCCAACAGCACATTTATTGTCCGCATCTGATTAGAGCTGGGTTACCATTGCTTGCATTTGTGTTGGATTTGCTGTAAATAATGATTTGCTGTGACTTCGAACAAGAGGATTTTGCATAGCCGGATCATGTTTACAGTAGCATATGTAAAAAAAAAAGTGTGTGGGGGATTGGGATAGTCTGGTATACTTTTAGACAAAGGTGTCCGACAGAATGGTATGAAATGTGACTCTAGTAAGCTGACCTAAAGGCCATAAATCCCCCACTTTAATGCATGACTGTTTCCTTTCGTACATATGTGGGGGATGGAGTGTTCTGCTGAGAATGGGTGGGGGTGCGTTTGGTGGTGCCAGAATGTAAGCAACATTAATGGACATCTTTTGTAAAGGCCGTTTTTGGATATAATTTATGTAGATTTTTTTTACTTTATTTGACATGTCCGGTGACGTATTAATTCATCACTTTGCGAATGGACGTTCTTTACATTTGCACTGTAGACCTTTAGTGTTCTTTAGAGAATACGTTTTACCTCGTGTCATCAACTTAACAACTGGTCACTATGCAACTCCGCCACCAAGCGGCAACTCTGATGAATGCTGGACTGGATATTCGATTCATAAGTGTATTAAAAACGCAAAATAGTAATAGCCATCTGCCACGTTTGTGGAAATTAGTTTATATAAACCAGAGAAGGTACTTGAGGTATGTTTTTCTTTTTGAAGTTCAGATTGATATTAATTGGTAAGCTACCAACTACATTTGGTAGCTTGTATCTTTCGACAGATAAAAATAAATAAATTAAAACGCACCCTCCCCATAGACAGTTCTCATCACATTACCAGCGTTATTATTCCCTTATTCATAGTCATCTTGTTTGTCAATGAACGGATTCTGTATACAATGCCATTTGCAACCTCCCCCCCCACTCACAAGTTGCCTGGTGAGCAATTAACAAGTCGAACAGTTTCGTTGGAAGAATGCAAACAGGTGGTCTACCCCCCTCTTCACATAAGTCCTACAGCATTAGCATTTGACAATGCAACCGGTTGTGAAATGACCCCATAGTGCGTGAACATTAAAATGCCCACTTGAGGTATTCTATACTCCGGGTTCGCCAAAATTGTCTTTGCATGTAAATGACCAAGCGATTATTGCTTTGTCCTGAGGTGCAAATTTGGAAGGTCAAATGGTGACTGCCAATGATCCTGTTAACTGTTAGTTCTACACCCTGCGTTGTAACTGGACAGCGTGACTACTTTAGTGTTTTTAAACGTACCTTGAAGTTGCACTTGTCCAGCTTTAATAATTCGAGTTTGTCATTTGGAAAAGTTGGTGGCTGAACTATGCTTGAAGGTGGGCTAATGCGTGGAAAAGTCACATGATAATTAAGCTTGTCTTTTTTGCCTTGTATATTTTATTGACTGCATAATATTGTAAGACAGACCGTTTTGCATATCTGGAGACTGTGGTTAATGTACAATTGTGCCACCTGCTGGTACACTAAACACAATACATTTTACTGTTGAACTACTATAGTTTAATAGCTTCTTCGTGTTAAATTAATTGAACATGGGTGCATTCTTGCAACTATTTGGTAATGTCTTATTATTAACTATTTACTTTATTCCCCCCATATCAGACGTTCTACTGGATGGTCACGCTGAAGAGGATGGAAATGAGAGAAAGAGGTTCAGAATGGAAGATGCTAGAGTTTGCAACAAGTGTTGTGCCGAATTCTTCAATGAGACAGAATTTCTTGAACATCAGGAAAATTGCACTAAAGGTCAGCAGGTGGTCATCATGAAAGACTCTGATGGGAATGAAGTGCCAGAAGACTTCTCTCAAGGCTCTTCTGGTGCCCCCCAAAGTGACGATGATGGCCAGGCCAGCAGTAATCCTTTACCCAGTGTCCATCCAGAACCAGAACGGACAGATGAAGAGGTGTCCAAATCAAATGTTGAAAAGTTTTCAAAAGGAGGACAGGTTATGTCTGCCAGTACTGAGATTAGTTACCAGCCTTCACCCAAGTTACAAGATTCTAACGTCACCCTTGAATCTATGCCTGCCACCAAAGTAGCAGTCACCCAGCATTCATCCAGCCGTAAGTCTCCACCCTCCAAGGATACATTGCAGGCCATCCCTATGATTCTGGAGCAGCTAGTATATCTCCAGCAGCAACAGCTCCAGCAGATTCAGCTAACTGAACAGATCCGCATCCAGGTGGCCATGATGGCTCCCCAGAGTCTCCACTCAGCTGTAGGGGCAGCAGTGGACCCCCTTAAGGCACTGGGAGCTCACCTTTCTCAGCAGTTGTCAGCTGCAGCAGCCCTGATAGGGAAAAGAACAGGAAGTCAGAGCCTCTCAATGGAGACTATGAAACAGGGCAAACTACCTCAATCTAATGGCATCCCAACATCTCTGGCTGAGGGTCTAGGGTCAATCCCCTTAAAAGCAGATCTTTTGAAGGCAGTCCCAGACCTGGCCAGTCGCCTACCAGCTTTACTACCCCAGTCTCCAGGGGCCATGGCATTACCAGGCTCTTTTACTGGCCTCCCTGTAGGACTGGATCCTTCCAAAAAAGGGAAAAGCAAGGTCTCCAACATGCTGACTGAATCCAAAAGTAGTTCTGGGGATCTCTTATACAAGCACAAGTGTAAATATTGTGGCAAAACCTTTGGGAATGACAGTGCCCTCCAGATCCACTTGCGCTCTCATACTGGGGAGAGGCCCTTCAAATGTAACATCTGTGGAAATCGCTTCACAACCAAAGGAAACCTCAAAGTACATTTCCAGAGACACAGGGATAAGTATCCTTACATCAGGATGAATCCCCACCCTGTGCCAGAACATCTTGACAATCTACCCACCAGCAGTGGCATTCCCTACGGTATGTCAATGCCCATAGAAGAATCCAACATGGTGGACATGAAACCAGTGATTGGCCTCCCAACTCCAGGTTTCCACCAATCTCCACTCCAGGGCTTTAAGCCCCCCTTTGAAAGCTTTGGAGTTGACCCATTCTCTCAAAGGCCCTCATCATCAAGTAGTGATGGAGCATCAAATCCCTCCAACATGTTTGGTCATGAGATGGGCTCGGATCAAAACCAGGAATCGAAAGACCTCAAGGGAACACACACGAATGGCAATGGTCTATCCGAGCACACCTCAGGAACTGCCAAACTGCAGCAGATGGTGGACGGGCTGGAGAAGAGGACCAATGATCCCAACGAGTGTTACATCTGTCACCGAGTGCTCAGTTGCCAGAGCTCCCTCAAGATGCATTATCGTACTCACACTGGTGAGCGGCCCTACAAGTGCAAGATCTGCGGACGGGCTTTCTCCACTAAGGGAAACCTCAAAGCCCATTATGGTGTTCATCGGGCCAACACACCCCTCAAAATGCAACACTCCTGCCCTATCTGTCAGAAGAAGTTTACCAATGCAGTGGTCCTGCAGCAGCACATCCGCATGCACATGGGCGGACAGATACCAAACACCCCCATGCCAGACGACCAGTATGAGGCTGCTGACGCAATGGACTCATCTCTGCCCGACGAGAACTCCATGGATGCTTCTGGCCTTGATGGGAGCTTGGAAGACCCAGACACTGAGCTGGACACCCAGGAGAAGCCCAGTGCCTCCTTCTCAACACCAGCCACTGACGAGCAGCAGCCCCAGGCACCTCCCTCAATGTTTTCTAGCATCGCAGCCCTAGAGAATCACATGAAGACCATCACCTCGGCTCTCAACCTGAAACGCCAGACCAGCACAACCTCCGAGAGTGATGGACCGTCTAAAGGGTCACCCTCGGAGCCAAAGGAGCAAGAGTACCAGATCGATTGTAGTCCTGCCATCTCTGACTCTCTGTCCTTTCACTCCTCGTCACCGGTGAACAGCCAGATGGGAAGCAGCCAGTCAAAGTCTCCTGAGTTGGCAATTCCGGAGGATTTTTCCCATAATGGAGCTCGACTGGATTCAGACTGTGGCTCCCAGGATGTAAATGAGTCCAATGGAGCTCTTGATCTGACTGCACCCAGCAGCTTCACACCAAAGCCAATCAAAGAAGAACCTGGCCTGCCCTACTCAATTGGCGAGTATGGTAAGTTTTTTTTTTTTTAATCTACAATATTAATTTGGAGCTATGACCTGCTTTTACCATATGTGCAGTTCTGTTAATTAATATATTGAAATGTTCTTGTCATTTTTCTCTTCAGCTCCTAGCCATCTACCTTTCATGAGGATGCCCCCCAGTCTGGTCAACCTGGAGATGCAGATTCCCTCAGAGAACCCCCTGGGTGCCCATGGCTTGTTTGGCTCCCAGCTGCCTCAGGGGACAGGGATGTCGGCCTCCAGCGCTGCTCGCAGGTCCACCAAGCAACACCTGTGTAACGCCTGTGGGAAGAACTTCTCTTCAGCCAGTGCTCTGCAGATCCATGAGCGGACGCACACAGGAGAAAAGCCCTTTGCCTGCACTATATGTGGAAGAGCTTTCACTACCAAGGGTAACCTAAAGGTATGTCACAGGCATTTCTCCATTACCTTCTGACAACAGTTTAATATTTTACAGTCTGTGCCCTTCAAAAGGTGTATTTTGGCATTGACATTTGACTTGTTCTGTCAGGTCCATGTTGGAACTCACATGTGGAACAATGCGTCTAGGCGCGGTCAGCGCCTGTCTTTGGACAACCCCATGGCCTTGATGGCCATGGGATCAGAGTCGAAGGTAATGCCTGACATGATGCCCCCTCCTAAGGAACTGGGTCCTCCACCTATGAACTTTGACCAGTCTCTGTGGAACCAGTATGCTGCTGCTTTCACCAATGGGCTGACCATGAAGACAAATGAGATTTCTGTCATCCAGAATGGTGGCATTCCCCTTCCTGGCAGCCTGGCTGGGGGGCCTCTGGCTGGCTCCACTGGAGGCCTGATGAAGATGGACGGATCCCACTCTGGCCTGCCTGCCTCTGTGGCGGAGATGGAGAAGAACATCTCAGAAACATCTCAATTTCCACATTTCATGGAAGAGGGAAAAATTGCAGTGAATTGAGTATGAAACTAAGGAAGTTCTCTTTTTGTAAATCCATCACTGCGACGTCAGTTTTGAATGTTTATAGTAGCAAGGATATTGCTCGCCTACACTCATTGATGGGTACAATCAACGTGTGCTTTACAAGACTTTACGAAAGATGACCCTTGTTGAACATTCTCCGGTTTTGCGAAGTCTAGCTGGAACTCTAACTTTAACGGTGCAGCTCTCCCCCTCCAAATGAACAATGAACCCCTTAAACAAGTATTATTTTTAGGTTAACTTGATATAACTACTGTAGTTGTATTTACTGATTCTTTCTTTATAATATATTGCGGGTATTTCTGTGTGACATCTTTTTAGTCTTGTATCCAGAAGTTGAATGTAGGGCGTACTTGAAACTGCTTTAATTCAGAATTTTTCCCTGGTATACTTTGAAGAATTTTGACAAGCATTGGAAAAGCTTCAGGGTGTGACCGATAATGGACACCACTGTTTTAGTGTACATGATTAATATAATGTGGTTTTCTTTATTCCTCTGTACATGACTACTTGCCCTGCTACTGTGTGCCATAGATTTTATATAAAAGTTGTACAGTTCTGTAGTGGTCATTGTGCTGATTTGTTACTTTGGAGATAAATATTTGATCACTACATTTATTCACAGTTGCTCAAAGTTCTACTGAATAAGTGTTGTGTTCGTTATTCAAATTCGTTCAGGCTTGATTATTTACTTTGTCATCCATTTTGGTTGTCATTTGACAGAAATTCCCATTAAGTCAATTGTGGAGACTGAGAATGTGTCCTTTAAACAGAACCTCATGCCAAGTGCCTAGCTTCAACCTGAAATAATCATCTATTTTCTTTTTTTAACACCACACAATTGTAATGAAGGTTGTGTCTGTTAGACTGATACCATATTGTCCCATGTAGCAGTACTTTTTGTTCATTTCTATATATAAAGATCTGTTATACATTCTCTGCTTCTGATATTCCCTAGAAAAGTACAGCTTAATCTTTGGTTTGTTCTGTTCTGAAGAAAATGGAATGCTCTCAATCATGCCTGCACTTTATTTCCAATTTTTTTTGTAAGGTGACTAGTTACATTTCTGAACATCACTTCTGATTACCATATCGTAGAAGGTGCACATGAGTTTTGTAATTACCTTTAGTGTCCTTATAGATTTAAAAACATTGACTGCATCAATTTTAACAGGGAACTTCAGATTCCTGTTGAGTTACACAATGACAATGTTTAACAGTTTTTGACTGACTTTGATAACTGTTTTCTACATTCTTGTATTAAATATGGTAGCTTATATAAATGTTTTGTTATTTATATCGCACGGGGTGGTAAATCTCTACCTCATTCAGATTTTTTTTCTCCACCCCTTAATCTTAAAACACGGTCTGTACAATTAGTGATACACACTGCTTTCATTCTCTAAACCTGCTGAGTTGTACAGTAACGAATGTATCACTGGACACTTTACACAACTCAGAATGCTCCGATAGCTGTAGACTCCTGCTGTACCTTCCCCATCGATATGCATTTACCAAGTTGTGCCTTTAATTCAAGCAAACCATATCAGAACTGCTTTGAGGTTGTCTCTACAATTCTAGATAATGTTGAGCCAATTGGGCTTGTTTACAATGTAAATGTGTTTTTGTTCATTTTGTTCTCTTTATCTAAATGTTACTTTCTGGTCTTTTGAAATAAAAATCAGGGTGACTTTTTGAACATTGTCCTTGTATTTCTTACCCGTTGAACAATGGGTGTTGGAATTACAGGATTAAGAAAATTAGGCAAAATATTTTATCCTGCCATGAATCTTTCCTGTCCTCTTTGAGTATCATACTTTGCATATGGTTTACCTCATTCCGTCAGTCAGTTGTGGCTTCTTCACTCAAATTTGTATAGAGCACATCCATGATTTCCATCTGGTCCCCTTCAGATGACTTTATAGGAGTTTCCTGATCTCTTGTTTCTCAAGATGGCCAAATGTCTGTTTACTCCCTCATAAATTTGCATTTTCAACCAAGTTGATTTGCATTCTCACGGACCATGAGTCAATATGTTGTCTTGTCTCTTGATTGTCTCTCCCAAAACCCTGCAATAACATGATTGGAAGGATGACTTATTTGCATTCTTCAGGACACCATATTTTGATGCATTTGACAATCATACAAATGTCAATTTGGTTTAACTTGCATTTCAACAAAACAGTCAATACCTGTCAAATCACTGAAATATCACGGTCTTAAGATTGTTCCAAAATGAAATAACTCGTAAGAAAATTGCAGGTGTTTGCCCATTATCAATTACAAAACTAAGACGTCTGACCTTGTTGAGTGGTGAAATGTGTAATCGAATAAAGTAAAAACCTGCAAATATATTTCTCAACAAATAAAGACTGAGTTCACATTTTGATAAAACACAAATGATACAACACATTGTAAGTGATATGGCAGCAAGCAACAGCAATGATGAGACACTGGAATGAAGCCAGGCTCAAGCAAGTCCAGACCAGGCTCTGACAGATCAGCCCTGCCCAGAACGCAGACACAGCAAGGTGGATTCCGCTAAGCGTCTACTGAGGGGTTGCAGGAATGACGGATAATATTCCCCTACAACCAGTGAGACATAAAAAAAGACACGACAATAAAAACAGGAATGGGTAAGGGCGCTAATAATGTAGTACAGAACAAATGGGTTTTACTGGCAGGCGAGTGTAATTTCGCTTGTTGTCTTATAATGATTTTGATTACCAATGCACGAGGGTGTTGCCGACATAGATTTGTCTCTTTTAATGTATGAACAAGACAGATATTTAGCACCTTTTGGTTACCTCGGTTTGTCACAAAAATGTGTGTTTAGAGTTATTTTCGTAATAGTTTTCCGTCTTTCAGAATAAACCCTAGACTAGCCTACATCGTTAGCAATGACATCACCAGGGTGCAGTTCTGGCTAATATTTGTTTAGTATAGACTATGGCGCTAGAAAATTGCACGAATAAAAGCCATTGCTACATAATCGTGTTTCTAATTCAATAGTACCTGGTCTGTGTTCATTGTGCCTAGTAAGTATAAGGCACGGCAGGCCTCAAATTCCAGAGTAAATTACTCATCGGCGTTGTCGTAAACAGACTCCCAAGATATCATAACATTGCTAGCTAGCTATAGCTAGCTACCTTGTTTTCAATTGTATTGTAAGGGTACTAATGCACGTCAGATGGTCTTATGGTGAACCAAATGCACAAACATACATAGGCAAGAACACAGCAGTACCGCACTCATGCCAGCTTCTGGTTAGCTGTCATAGTCCTGCCCTCACGTCAAATGCATTAGAGAGATGGATGTAGGCCCATCGTGTACAAGAACAAATAGAGAACATTCATTCAGACGACTACTGTATTTTTTCTTCCTTGTTCAACAGCCCTATCATGATTTTAAGATGGAGCATGTGTAGGCTAGGCCGCAGATGAGCAAACGGGAATGACCTGTTATTGGAAAATTGACAAATTAGACGTCCATGCATTATTACTACTTCTGTTTAGTTTGGTCTCTACCAGGCTAAATTGATTATGAGCCCTAATTCTTTGCATTCAACTGAGCTCTAGCAAGCAATTTCACAGTTAAGCACACATTGCTTGCTAGAGGTTAGTGATATGAGGCATCCAGAATGTTAGGTCATGGTAAACAATATCATACACATCAGAAATGCGTAACTCTATCTGCTGTTTAAAACAAGTTGTCTTTCTCAGGAGGTTTATGGCATTTCAGTCTGTAGAATAATGGATTATAATCCAGTAGTGTGGGGGAGAAAGTTATCTTTACCATTGTGGCACAGGAATGGTTACTTGATAATGTAGACATTCCAGACCTTGCAACAGGAATGGTGGGGATGTAGTTTATGATTTTAAGGGTAACATTAAGTAAAAAGAATACACCTCAATGTCGTGAATCTGATTCATGCAATATGACAACTGGTCTTGACCAGATCGACCCAACAGGCTATTGTCTTAGAATACATGGAATTACTTTGTTTGCGAAGGGAGGAAGCTATTCGGTTGCAGATGAAGTTAATATTTAACTAGAAAGGCATAATAATTCCCATCTCTCTCTTTGTCACCCTTAGACCTAATATACTGACACATTTACGATTTTTGTCCAGGGTCATCCAGTGTCAACAAACAACGCTTTTTGTGTGTGGAACCCTCACGTCCTTTCTCCGTTCCTATGTTTCAGGTGCTGCCCGTGGTCGAGATGTTGTGGCATGGGGGACTTTAGTCCCCGTACTGTGTGGCTGGGCCATCCCGAGAAGCGTGAGCAAAGGTATCCTCGAAACGTCATCAACAACCAGAAGTACAACTTCTTCACCTTCCTGCCTGGGGTGAGGTTTGGGGTCATCCCCTTCCCTGTTGCCTATTCTCAACAGCCTGGATGCAGGGTTGTGGCTGTGCCTGCTGGACAGTGGCTTTAACTCTACGTTCTTGTTGGAAGATATAGTCAGTCAGCCTGACGCCTTTTGTCATTTTCCTATTGTCACCTTCCTAAGCCTACAGTTTGTCCTTTGTTTGACAGTTTTTTTCTGGCTTCTGTATAAATTGTTTGTCTTTTTACCATCTGAATATTCAAAGCTCATTTTCTTATGTTTGTTTATTGAATATTTATGGGTAGATGGATCTTAACTGTGGTGTTATTTAGCTAGCTGAGGGAAAAGTCAAAGTCAAAACCAGAAGTTTGCGCAAATTATTTTCACTCTTCTCTCAAGTCAACATGTTTGTGTGGTTGACTTGTAAATAGTTGGGAAAATGGCACACGATAGTGATAAGAGTGTGCATGCGTTCCCTTTCTGTGTAAGCTTGCACATTGGTGATAATGACATTTCTAGCAGGGGCGCAAGAACGGCTCATATCTTTGTAAACCTAGTTACTAATGACATTTCGGAAAATATTACTGTAAACCCCCTGATTAAAATTATCTATCAATCCACTGTTCAAACACTGTGTATCCTTTGAGACACAGTTTTATACAAACTTAAACTATAAGATACTGTTTCCTGTTTGACGACATTCTCAACGTTCACTCTAATCTTCTGTCAAATCATGTTTGTTTTGTGTTGCCAGGTGCTGTTTAATCAATTCAAGTACTTCTTCAACCTTTACTTCCTGCTCTTGGCCTGCTCTCAGTTTATCAATGAGTTAAGACTAGGTGCACTCTATACCTACTGGGTGCCCTTGGTAAGCAGCAGTGAAATACATGTGAATTAAAATAATAATAAAAAAAGGCTGTGTTTGATATTAATTGTGTGTGTATATATAAATGGGTGGGGGATAAAATATACTTCTTACGCTGTAATGTACAATAGTTTGTATGCTGTTATGCTTATGATATAATGAATGACTGTAAATTATAATACTTTTCATGATTGTTAATACTAAAAGCATTCTATTACGGGGTTATATCTATTTTTCCTTCTTCCAGGGGTTTGTATTAATCGTTACCATCATGAGAGAAGCAGTTGAGGAGATAAGATGTTTTATTCGAGACAAAGAAGTGAACTCACAGATATACAGCAAGCTCTCAACAAGAGGTGAGTACAGATTATTGCAGGAACTTTACTATTTACTTTACTTTTTTTCTAATTACTGACCCAACAGCCATGGCCGGTGCATCTGAACTGTCTTTATTTGATACATTTTTCCTTTAAAAGTTGATAGGGCATTGGTTATGGTGTGCTGGTTAATTCAAACCAGCAATTCAAAAGTGTGCATTAGAAATCTTGGAGTAAAGTGCTACTACCAATAAAGCCCCTTGAAACCTCTCGTGGTTTCCATCACTTTACGCCTTTGATTTGGCAGCTTGTTTTAGCCATAAAAACTATGAATGAAGCCCTGAGCAAGGCTGTCTAAATGGGAAGATTTGAAGAGACCAAATCCAAAGGTTCTGTTTGTTGTTTGTAATACTGATATTGTTCATATTTTGTAATGGTAAAACATTAGTTTTTACACTCCATCTTTACTTTTATGTTGTCTCCCATCTTTAAAATATCTACACGTATGTCTTTATGCAGGATTCATGGGTTTAGGCTAACATAGACGACCAATGTATTCTTCATTGAAGAACTATGAAGGCAATATATACTTGTATTTAATGAAGATCTCCAGTCTTTTTTTAAATTCTAGAACAGAACAACTGGAAGTCCTGTGAACGTAATACAAGGCAATATTAATGTGCTTTAATGTCTTACATATGCAAAAAAACGGGGTCGTTTCTAAGGTCAGGGGTCAGTGACCCCCTCCAAACAATTTTGCCTGTTCATTCCAAAAGGAATGAGAGAAAAGGCTCAACTCCCCCAACATTCTTTCAGAAAGGCATGGAAGATTACTCTCCCAAACTAAGTAGATGCACACAGATAACTCCATCATTTGCTGCTGGGGAAGAGATATTTGGAGATCAATAGTGAATATAATAGTATGTGTTTTGAATAACCAGTGAGTATAAGGGGAGTTTTTTTTAACAGTGTCTTTGAATGACGTTTATGGTACCAGCTTGTCACCCTACCATAAATCCTGTCAAAACCATGGGAATGTTTTCATGGATGCTTCAGATCTTTGTCTAACTCAAGAGACTAAGTTTTAGTCTATGAATCTAACAATGAATCTGTTACGGATTTTTCTCTCCAGATAACCATGCTTTTATATTCCATTTGATCAAAAAGCATACTGATTGATTTGGGCCTGGTTTCTCTTTTCTAGGCACAGTAAAGGTGAAAAGCAGTGGTATTCAAGTGGGTGATCTTATAATCGTGGAGAAGGTTGGTGTCAGTCTGGGAAACTGCCTACATCTACATCTGTGAATAATCTTAACACCATTGTCAAGTTTCCATTTATATGACAAAGAATAATGAGTGGCTTGTTAATCTTTTGTGCCAGACTGGGGACTGAGGTGAAAGGAGTTAGTAAAGATTTTGTAATCTTGTGATCAATGCTTAGCTTCAGTCTGTCAAACTCTACATACATAACTGACAAACTTCAAATTCACTTAATTGGTCTGAAACCCCAAATTATGTGAAATGCTCTCTACTTTTGGGTATTTAATTTAAATGTCTTTGTGTTAATTGTGTTTGATTGCTAAAGTTGTTGAGGTAATTCAAGCAGACTTCACCCTACATTGCAATTGCCTCTTGGGGTCTGTTTTCTACGTGTAGAAAGGGTTGATTATCTGAGGAGAGGAAATATGAAAACTGAGTGTTGTCCTGGGTTACCAACTAGGCACTTCAATGGGGTTAATCTGAGTTGGTCAATTCAATCTATCTGAAGGATAAGTCAGACATGAGACTACACATATTTAACTGGTTTTAATTTAAATTGTTGTATTTGTATTTCATTCAGATATGTATTGATTAATCATGAAGATAAAATGAATGACTGAAAAGGGGAAACTCAAACATGAATTCTAAATTTGTGACAAGCCAGAGAAAATCATTATTTGGCTATTGATCACTTAAAATAATCCAAACCCTGCTCAGTGCTTTGAATTCTGTCAAGATGAATAGCATTGAAAATTCATCTTATACAAACTAAGAGTGGCTTCTTGTGCAGAGGCTGGGTCAAATAGAGTGTAAGGCCCGGTCAGAGTCCCACTTAAAGTCAGACCAGAATGATTTGCTGGAGGGCTTATTATTGTGACTAGCTGAATACAGGTAATGTGGCACATTAAACCAGGCTCTGACTTTAACAGTCCAGGCTAGCAGGAGGGGGCAGGATGCATTTTTGAAGTCCTGTTAATTTCTTTGTGTTTTTCCCTTTGCAGAACCAACGCGTTCCTGCTGACATGATCTTTTTAAGGACTTCTGAGAGAAATGGTAAACATCTGCTCCTTCATCCCCATCGCTACAACAGCCGCCTGTTTCAAAAGCAAAGAGGTGGTGGGATTAGCCCAGAGCCAAGGACAGGAAGTCAAACAATGTCTAAATTGTAATTAGGTCCAGTAGTAGGGCCATGGTTCAAAGTGTGCTCTGAAGGGCACAGGCTGCTCTATCATGGACTGTGTCATTTTGTGTCATAGTGATGATGGGCGGGGTTAAGAAGCAGCCTAAAGTGTTTGTTTTAACCTTCAGATATGCACTGGTTACTTTTGTCTTTCAAATCACAATGTAATGTTAAGGAAAATCAAGACATGCAAAACTAAACAGAAAGAATATATAAAATGCAAAGATAAAAGTACCGACGGAGGCTCAGAGATGGGACTGCATCTGAATAAACAAATCTGGCATCTAGCAAGTTCCATCGAAATGATGACACAATAACAATGCAAAGCAACAAGCTCTGTCATATGCATCCTGACTGCTCAAGAGAGCCCAGAGTACATCCTGTCTACAGTTGAGCAACTTTACATTCGTGGAACTACACTGTCCTGTCCTCCAGTCACTCTCACAGTATGGAGTAGTAAGTCCAAGATGCTTGTTGGCCTGAGGTTTCCTGTGGGGGATGGAAAAAGAACAGCATTGTATTACTGGAAAGGGTGCTTGGTTATCTCTCTTCCATGTGGAGGCCATTAGGTCAATAATGAAGCTGGGACCAGTGTGGTGAGCTACAGACAGACAGACAGACAGACAGGGGGAGGGGTCTCAGTGGATCTCCATTCAGTTTTACACAATGTTGAACACCAATGTTAATGTTTGGATTGCAGTCCTGTTGGAACAACTGCTGTATTAAACAGTAGGGGTGTCAATATAATACTGTTCAGTAGAATTAGCAGTTGAATATTTGTACTAAGAACAAAACACAGTCCCACACATGGAAAAGCTAGTCCAGTGACTCCCCCTAGAGGCAAATGTACATTCCCAAATGAGCACATTTCTTCTCCCTCTTCTTCTCCCAGGCTCGTGTTTCCTGCGTACAGACCAGCTGGACGGAGAGACGGACTGGAAACTGCGCCTCCCAGTGGCATGTACCCAGAGACTGCCCACCGCTGCTGTGAGTCACCAGATGGTTGCTGTCCTTCACACGCTCCTTCCGGAACACACCATGACTACGTAGAGAACATGGAGTAATGCCAGTTGTCTCAGCTCCCTATTGTGGGGCACATGTCACGTATGGAAGCCATGGCTTTTAGGTCATGTGTACTCTGTGTTTGAAGGCACTGTCACAGTAAACACTAATGGCAAACAGCACATTATAGGATCCACTCTGTTTTGTGACAGATTTCTTTTTAAATCATGGTAGTATATAGATTTGCTTTAATTTTCAAAATCCAAGTCTTTGTATTGAACTTTTTTCTGTTCCTAACCTGTGTTGTAAATATCTCCAGGACCTGCTCCAGATCAGGTCCTATGTGTATGCAGAGGAACCAAACATTGACATCCACAACTTTGTTGGAACTTTTACAAGGGTGAGGTTTATCATTGACTTATTGGGAACGTTGTTTTCCAAAAACGCATGCACAATTTTCTCAAGAGAACTTGCTATTTCGCAAGATTAATGATCAGATTTACGAATGTGATCATTAGTAACTCTGCTGAAAGTGCAGTCCCTCACTGTGTGGATCTCATTGTGTGTATCCTGCAGGAGGATGGAGACCCACCGGTCAATGAGAGCCTCAGTATTGAGAACACCCTGTGGGCCAGCACCGTCATCGCCTCTGGTGAATAACTAGCCCCCTGCCCCAGTAGTCCTCTGGCACTTGCTTGCTCCTCCGCTGAAGCACAGCTAATAACCAGGAAGTAGCCAGGACCCTCCCTCTCGTCTTATCTCCTCTCTCAGCCCATAGAGCTGCCATCTTATCTCCTCTCTCAGCCCATAGAGCTGCCATCTTATCTCCTCTCTCAGCCCATAGAGCTGCCATCTTATCTCCTCTCTCAGCCCATAGAGCTGCCATCTTATCTCCTCTCTCAGCCCATAGAGCTGCCATCTTATCTCCTCTCTCAGCCCATAGAGCTGCCATCTTATCTCCTCTCTCAGCCCATAGAGCTGCCATCTTATCTCCTCTCTCAGCCCATAGAGCTGCCATCTTATCTCCTCTCTCAGCCCATAGAGCTGCCATCTTATCTCCTCTCTCAGCCCATAGAGCTGCCATCTTATCTCCTCTCTCAGCCCATAGAGCTGCCATCTTATCTCCTCTCTCAGCCCATAGAGCTGCCATCTTATCTCCTCTCTCAGCCCATAGAGCTGCCATCTTATCTCCTCTCTCAGCCCATAGAGCTGCCATCTTATCTCCTCTCTCAGCCCATAGAGCTGCCATCTTATCTCCTCTCTCAGCCCATAGAGCTGCCATCTTATCTCCTCTCTCAGCCCATAGAGCTGCGATGAAGCGCCACATCCCACACAGCTGGGTGCTCATGATGTGGCGTCAAAACGCCCCCACACACAAACAAAAACACTGATGCGTGTTCACAGACACACACACACATCCTTGGGCCCTTTTGTAAAGCACTTGGAGGCAGTTCAGTATGAAGAAAACAATCCTCTAGAAGTTGACCTAACATATGGTTGGCAATCCATTTAAATTGTGTACACCTACTGCCTCTCGTGTTATGTTTTAAACTCCTACTGTCTTGTTCTGTGTGTCATGGTTGGTGGTCAGACACTGAGGTGACCTGAGGTTTGTCCCACAGGCACTGTTGTGGGCCTGGTGGTTTACACTGGTAAGGAACTGCGAAGTGTGATGAACACTTCCAACCCACGACACAAGGTAAACAAGAGCTCTAAACACTGATCGCTATTTATAAACATCTGAACGTGACAGTTGACTTTAGCGTATTAAAATATATTTATGTTTACATAATTACTCTGTAAGGACACCATGGCTATGTTTGGAATTCTTGCAATCTATGTCTCTTGATTATATTGCCGCGGGTTATCTAATGGGTTTTCCCTCACTCTCCTGTAGGTGGGTTTGATCGACCTGGAAGTGAACTGTTTGACTAAGATCCTGTTTGTGGCCCTGGTGGTGGTGTCTCTGGTCATGGTGGCCCTGCAGCACTTCGCCGGACGCTGGTACCTCCAGATCTTCCGCTTCCTGCTGCTCTTCTCCAACATCGTTCCCATCAGGTTGGACACGTGCCCTCTCCTAAACCGGTAGCTTCTAATCGTTTCTATCACGCCCCTGTCCATGCTAACTGGTGTTTGACACGGGTGTCCAGTCTGTGTGTGAACCTGGACATGGGGAAGATGGTGTTCAGCTGGATGATCAGGAAGGACTCGAAGATCCCCGGCACGGTGGTGAGAGCCAGCACCATCCCAGAGCAGCTGGGACGCATCTCCTACCTGCTGACTGACAAGACAGGTGAGCCTCACCCTCTGATGGGTCCCGGACGTGAAACCGGCCCAGATAGGTGACTGCAGTCCCACGCTGCTACTGCAGAGAGGACATGGCGTTGAGGGGTGTACTGGGTGAGGAGAGTCGTCACACAAGTCCTTTTACGCTCTTGACCTGGGCTGCGTTTCCCCGATAACGATGGATCGTAGCAACGATCGAGCAAAATAACGAAACCATAAATATTTCTTACCTGAGTTTCCCGAACATGCTCGAAAGGAGTAGGCTAATCTATGCGCTTACAAGAGCTACGCATTTTCAAGAGACACTTTAGCTACAGTGTCTTTGGGAACTGCCCGTAAACATAAGATTCGTCGTACGATGGATTCTAGGATCAATTTAGGCGTACGACGCTTTCGGGAAACGCAGCCCTGGTCTGTTCTTCCAAAGGGAGGTCAAATGATTTAGCTTTTTTGTGCATTGTGGTGAACTACTGCGGTAGGACTGGAGCTGGAGAGATGTTACTGGTGTAAATTCATGAAGATTGTGTGTCCAGCATGTGCCTCCCGAGCACAGCAAAGCCTGTCCCCAGGGCTTTGGGCTGTGCTACTCTCTGAGACATGCCACTTATTAGATCTTTAAATCAAAAAGGCCTTCAAGGCTCCCTCATCTCTGCACACCATCACAGCCTCCACCCTTCAGAGAGCATGTCCTCTGGAACAGGCCCCTAGGTCTGAGATTTACGACCCTCATGCCCAATAAAATGATTGGCCATTTTCCCATACAGAACCGTGATAAGGGCAATGGGGTGTAAGGGTTAAAGGCCAGCCTAATGTATGTGCTGGGCCTCCGAGGCCATCCTGATATACTGCCGTGGAGGGCTTTTAAAGTGAGTGTGAGCACACCCAGGGCATGGAAACAGTGTCAGAGAGCTGCTAGCTGTTAAGCGGGAATAAATCCATTGACCCAATCAGACAATATGGTGATATTTTCCCACCACATTGTGTTTGCGTCTAAATGTCTCATGACTCACCGCACGGTGTGTCCGTACAACCGTAAACGTAACACGTGTGCTTGAATGTCTCCCACAGGGACTCTGACCCAGAATGAAATGGTGTTCAGACGCCTCCATCTTGGAACGGTAGCCTATGGGATGGACTCCATGGATGAGGTGCAGAGTCATGTCTTCAGCGCATACACACAGGTAAGAAACAAGCAAAATATCGCTTTGTAGGACCCAATGACGTATAAATGTAAGGACACATTCCCAAAAATGCCCAGAACATCCTGAGCCACGGTAGCATTGTTTGAGGAACACACCAGCTCGTGATTATTGTTTGGTCAAATGCTTCATGACCTAAGATGACACCCTTTGTCCCTTTGACACCAGAGGTTAGCTGAGCAGGAAGTGGGATTATGCCCCCACCCAGCCCACAGCGGGTTCCTTTAATGATGCCACCATTAACCCCTGGAAACACGGCAGCCCTATAAATAGCAAGACGGGGATGCAAAAGCTAATTGTTCATATTTCAGCACACATCTGGTTATGTTTACATCGCCCCCCCCCCCTGACCTTGTTGATGGTGCAATGACTTGAGGGTTAGCTTGTGAGGGAGGGAGTGCAAATCTGGAGAGGCTTTGTGCACCCCAGTAAAATTGAAAGAAAAAACAGAAAGAAAATACGTAAAAGAGGCAATTCTGTGTCAAAGTAGAACGTTTCAGATGACAGCTGGGAAGGTTTTTCGAAACGTTCCAACATTTGCGAAGTATTACACACACTCATTTTGGGTTCTTTCCCCCCGGTTTTCTCATAAAAACCCTTTTTATGTGTGACCTCCTTACTTGCCGCAGTGACCCTTGAGTGAATCCCTGGAAGAAAACCTTGAGGAGACAGTACCGTCCATTTTTCCATTGCCATTGTCCACTTCAGAGCAGTCCTCTTTTCTTCTCCTCCTCTGACCACCCCCCCCAGCCCTCCCACGACCTCCCGGCCTCCAGGGCTCCGGCCGCCACCAAGGTGAGGAAGACCATCAGCAGCCGCGTGCACGAGGCCGTGAAGGCCATCGCCCTGGTGCACAACGTGACCCCCGTGTACGAGGCCAACGGCGTGACGGACCAGGCGGAGGCCGAGCAGCACTACGAGGACACTTGCAGGGTGTACCAGGCGGCCAGCCCGGACGAGGTAACGCCCCGCCCCGCCCCGCCCCGCCCGCCACGCAGAGTCACAGCGACGGGGCAGACCCTTGAGGCTGACCCCGGACCTGCTGTTGCCGCTGAATGGATCGTACCAGCACAGATGTTACACAGAGTAGAGCTCTTGTTAGTGTCATAATAGAATGTCTGTGATAATGAATACCGAGTCTATTACTTGCTAAGTTTCTTACACCTAATTACATGATGTTGTCGGGGCACTATAAACCACTCTGCCCCGTTCATAAACAACGGGTATGGCGTAGTTGTCAGAATTTCTGTCCTGGACAGTCCTATTCCCAGGAGGAATACTGTAAATATTGTGAATAGCGGAACAGGATACAGAGGTGGAGCCTCCTTGGGTTTCACAGACAGGTGGAGGGTTTTCTGGGGTTTTTCCCAACCAGGACCCTTATGGTGGCCACTGCTCTGCTTGCTACCTTTGAAGGCAACCTTGAGGAGACGGATGCCATTCCACACGCATGTCCTTGATCAGTAGGAATCCTTTGAACTCCAGGAAGAGGGCTGCGGAATCCAGCATGATCCATTTCCCGCAGTGTAAATAGGGATTTCCTTAATGCGCTCCCCAGCCCACTGCACTTATCCTTCTTTTGAATGTCCCTCCTCAGAAGTGGATATTTGGATGTGGTCCACAGCTGTGGCTTTGTGGCGATTAGCCAATCCTATATCCCATTTCATGCATTGTATGCCAGGATTATGTTCTTGAAATTCCTGTTTTATAGAAATGCTTGTAAAAAACAATGTCCAAAGCTTCACTTGAATTAATGGCTGTTTCCTGTTCTGGTTGGGTGTTTCTGGGTTGTTACAATAGGCGTTTTGTATCAGCTTGATATGATCTGATCTCAAATTCAGTTTGCTGTTCTTTTGCCTTTCAGGAAGTCTAAATATAGATATAGTGTTGGCTGCTAGTATCAGTGGTCACAATGGCAGTGACGGTTGCCTGCATGGTTTCTGGTCCAGTGATATATGTTGAATGGAATTTGATTTGAGAGACAGATTCATATGACCATATCCAAACCACCAGTTTAATACAAGGTTACTGTGTCTGGTTGCAACGAAAACAGGGTCAAAAAGAATCAAACATTTTAAATGTGAGTGTGTATCTCCCTTCTAACAATGCCAAAATACTAATAGGAATGTTTCCATAGTGACCCAAGAAATATTTTTCAGCTTTTCCCATCATTCCTCTGAACAGTCACCCAATATATTGAGTCACACCATCTGCATGTGTAAGCAATACACCTACACACACACACATTAGGGAGGAGGTGATGGTACCAATGTGGTGTAGGTCCAATAACTGCATACCTCCAAACTGACTATGCTTGGACTGAGACTAAACCCCGTCCCTACTGTCTACCTAACTGGATGACACACAGAGAGTCAGAGGTCTGCTTACGTCAGAGCAGCACAGGTAAACAGACCACAGATCACATACCTCATAGAATCACTGCCCTTCTACGAAAGGGAAAACTCCTGGTTGGCCTTGACGTTGGGATCTGAGTTATGGGACCATCTGGGCCAGGGTGGTGGGGCTCCCTGTCTGGGCCAGGGTGGTGGGGCTCTCTGTCTGGGCCAGGGTGGTGGGGCTCCCTGTCTGGGCCAGGGTGGTGGGGCTCCCTGTCTGGGCCAGAGTGGTGGGGCTCCCTGTCTGGGCCAGGGTGGTGGGGCTCCCTGTCTGGGCCAGAGTGGTGGGGCTCCCTGTCTGGGCCAGAGTGGTGGGGCTCTCTGTCTGAGCCAGAGTGGTGGGGCTCTCTGTCTGGGCCAGAGTGGTGGGGCTCCCTGTCTGGGCCAGAGTGGTGGGGCTCTCTGTCTGGGCCAGAGTGGTGGGGCTCCCTGTCTGGGCCAGAGTGGTGGGGCTCTCTGTCTGGGCCAGAGTGGTGGGGCTCCCTGTCTGGGCCAGAGTGGTGGGGCTCTCTGTCTGGGCCAGGGTGGTGGGGCTCTCTGTCTGGGCCAGGGTGGTGGGGCTCTCTGTCTGGGCCAGGGTGGTGGGGCTCCCTGTCTGGGCCAGAGTGGTGGAGTTCCCTGTCTGGGCCAGAGTGGTGGGGCTCTCTGTCTGTTCTGCCTGGACATCCTGCCTCTGGAGGCCTCATGCTAAAACATAGGACAGAGCTGGGTCTAGACCCACACTTTAACCCAGTGGACTGGAAGTTATTCAGCCATGAGACTCCCCCTCCTCCTCCACACACACACACAGACACACACACTTTACAAAAGCATTAATGGAAGTCATCTGTTGTGCTTCATCCAGACCCATGGCCTTCAAAAGAGAAGACAAATGTGTGTTGCCTTGATTTTTATTTTGTATTTTTCTTAATTATTATCAGGCTCAGTTTTTCCCTGATCAATACTCCAGACTGCAGAAACTGGTTGAGTCATTGATTAGAGTGGAAGAAGAGCACTGTGCTTGTTCAGGTGCCTCTCAGGACTAATGTGTTCCTCATAAGCAGCCGTTCACTGACTACAGTCTTACCTTCTTGGGAGACACAGAAACTATACTACATATTTTTAACAGAACATTCTACATTTTCCCCCAAAACAATAATATAATTTGTGCCCACAGTGTTATTTAGCTGAGGTAGCTCTAATTAAGTCACACAAGAGTTATTTCAAAGGCTATTATAATAGTAGCCTTTAACATCCCCAGTGTAGATGAATAGCTGTTACCAACCACCCGCGTGTGTCTGTGCTCCTGCCAGGTGTCGCTGGTGCAGTGGACAGAGAGTGTTGGACTGACACTGGTGGGAAGAGACCAGTCCTCCATGCAGCTGAGGACTCCTAGTGGACAGATCCTGAACTTCACCATCCTGCAGATATTCCCCTTCACCTATGAAAGCAAGAGAATGGGCATCATAGTTAGAGTGAGTGCACCAATAAGATATCCTGGTGAAAAACTTAGATGGATAATGCACATGATAGAATGGTAAGTTGCAAGTTGTGTTCATGTGGAAATTATAATAACTGCAAAGTAACTATCAGTGGGGTCCATGCAAGCACACATGCAACGGGCCAGATGTTATTTAAAACAAGCTGAAAAGGGTAAGTGTTTTAGTTATCCATCAAGAGGAAGTCTTATCTGAGAAGGATTTTACCCTGCTATGAACTCTGAGTAAGTCAGATGACTAACTATTGTTGTTGGCTTGGCTAGACCTGTGCTCCAGGAAGCCTGAGCTTAAAACTTCCTCAAGATAATATTTTCAAACACTTTGGACCAAAACAAGTTTCCCTTTTTTGGCAATAGACAGTTAAATATGCATTGCATGCTCAATTGTTCCCAGGTGAGGTTTCCCAGGTTTTATCTGGACCAGATTGTATCTTTGTAATGCTCGTCGAATCAGTGTGAACATGGTGGGTGTCTTTGTGTCTAGGATGAGTCCACTGGAGAGATCACGTTTTACATGAAAGGTGCTGATGTGGTGATGGCAGGCATCGTGCAGTACAACGATTGGCTGGAGGAAGAGGTACGTTTTGCTTCTGCCACCATTCGGATTTCTGTTGTTACCAAACAGGAACATAGTGATGCAAGTCCTCTGCTCTGTGGTTCTCTGTGTCAGTGTGGAAACATGGCCAGGGAAGGCCTGAGGGTCCTGGTGGTCTCCAAGAAGTCCCTGACCGAGGAGCAGTACCAGGACTTTGAGGTGAGCAGCTTCTCTGTGTCCAGGTCATCTCCTGGAGCCACCCAGGCCTGACGCTCGGCACTGGAGACTCGGCAAACCGAAGCCAACAGGAAAACGAGATTTCTTGTGTGGATGGATTATAGAATACATAGAGAATGAATGGATTCCTAACTCGCCAGGCTTGGCAGCTGGCGTTGGTGGGTAATCCCAGTAGTGAGGCAGGGGACAGTCCACAGCTGGAGCCGTCTGCTGCTGCACACCTGAGGCCACAGGCTGGTGGGAGGGGGCCTTCAATTGGACCAGCACTTTCACTCATAACATGATCGGATGGAGGAGTTTGGATTGAGGATCTTTTTATTAAATCGGTGTCATTTGTCCCACTCCCTTGGGAATGCCCTTCTTACACTCTTTCCATGTTTTTTACGTTCCTTGATTTGTCTTTCTTCATGCCTACCTGCCAACAATATTAGATTCCTTAGCCAAATGGTTTCTCCAGATACTCTTTCATTGTTCTGAAATGTCAAACTGTTGTTGCTGGGATTCTCTCCACACACACAGACACTCTTTCTCAGGGCAGTGTCTCCCTTGTAGCTCCAGGCCCACTGCCTAGGATTGTGCGATGTGGTGGGCGGTGGTGAGTCACTCAGTGAGTCACAGAGTTTGTGTTCCTGCGTGAGTCATGCAGATTGTTTTCTCTTTATCTCACTCGAGTAACACTCTGGGCTGGAGACGGGCGTTCACTTGGTGATTATGCCTGTTGGGGCCACTGGCTATCCCTGACATGTCACATTTGATCACTTTGTTGAGTCTGATTTATTATTGATTGACTGGACACATGATAAAATGAAATAAAAAAATATTCTGATTCGGATAAGGTGCAGAACTAGGCTGCAGTGTCTGCTAGACTCAGTTCCTGTACTTGCTGCTCTACCTGTCTTCTTACAGTCAGCCTATCTCTGTGTCAGTGTTAGTTGTATCTTTGTCTACTGCTGTCAGTGGTAATGGCCCTCTGCTCCCCCGCCCCCAGGCCCGGTACGTCCAGGCCAAGCTGAGTGTCCACGACCGCTCCCTGAAGGTAGCCACGGTGATTGAGAGTCTGGAGATGGAGATGGAGCTGCTGTGTCTGACCGGGGTGGAGGATCAGCTGCAGGCCGACGTCAGGCCCACCCTGGAGATCCTCCGCAACGCTGGCATCAAGGTCAGGCTCCTGCACTGTCCCACACATCCAGCATAGATGCACGGACGCGTCGGGCATAGAGCATTAACCACGAGCTTAGAGGCATGCATAGTGCAAGGTTAGGACCCTTGTTGTTGATGATGTTATTAACCAGCAATATACATTTGATCTCTTAATAGCGTTCTCTACTGTTGAGTTTAGGTGTGGATGCTGACCGGAGACAAGATGGAGACGGCCACATGCACTGCCAAGAACGCCCACCTGGTGACACGCAACCAGGACATCCACATCTTCAGACCTGTGAGTACATCCTCTCAGCTCCGCCATGTTGAATGGATGTCTAGTTGTGCTCAGGACACTGGATCTTCCTGTTCCATAGTTTGTCAAGACTCCTTCTTGATTCCTACTTCCAAGTGGCCTTACTCCCACAGCCCTGCCTTTTTACAGCCCTGCCTCTGCCTGAATACAGCTCCTGACTCTACCAGCCCTGCCTCTGCCTCGCCTTTCCCCTGCCTCTGCCTCTATTAGCCCTGCCTCTTAGCCAGGAACCAGAGTTCAATAAATCACATCCCTCCAGCGCCAGCTTCCAGCTCTCTGTCAAACAGAGGTGAAGGGAGCCGAGCAGGATCTCTGAAACAGCGGAGAGAGCAGCTGAACAACTCCCCCTGGGAGCACGACGACGACTCACTTCCTGATTAGTTTTGCAGGTTCACTTCTCCAAACTGCACAATCGCTTTGATAGTCCCTCAGCCTCCCCTCTGGCATCGCTCCAGTGCGGTAGAGGCGGCCATAGGAAGGGTACAACTTGCGTACAACACTCGTTACAAGAGGAGGATAACAATGGTTGGCACCGCATGAAAACAGACCTCTAGAGGCTGTGGGCCAGGGAGAGTGGCCCTCCAGTGTTGGCCTCTGGGTAGGCTTCCTGGTGGACACCAACCACATCTGGATTGACGTCCGTACCAGAGCACAACGCGCGTTGGCAGATTGATGTCTTCCAGGTTCGGATTTGTACTATGCACAGTTTGCAGGACTTCATTGTGTCTGTTCATGTAGACCACAGCCAGCCTTTACAGTTTGCTGAGATGACTACAAACACCAATGCAAATCCCAAGATGTTCTGTAGATTGAAATCAAATGTCGAGCAGTTGATAGCTGTGGCGTAATGGTCTCTGGTTGGGATCTGGCAGTTGATCAGTTATCGTGTTGTCCTGATTGTGATCTACAGTGTGGATGGCAGTTGAAGTGAGAAGCCCTTTTAGTTACTGCTGTGGGTTCACTACGTATCTGGTTAGACTGATAGTGGCTCTACTGGTTAGGCTGACAGTGTGTGTGTGTGTGATTGTGTGTTTCTTCTGGCTGGCTGTGTGTTGCCTGTAGGTGACAACACGAGGAGAGGCCCACCTTGAGCTCAACGCCTTCAGAAGGAAACACGACTGTGCATTGGTGATATCAGGAGACTCTCTGGAGGTATGTGCTCCTCTCTCTCTCTCTCTCTCTCTCTCTCTCTCTCTCTCTCTCTCTCTCTCTCTCTCTCTCTCTCTCTCTCTCTCTCTCTCTCTCTCTCTCTCTCTCTATCTCTCTCTATCTGTCTCTCTGTCTCTGTCTCTCTGTTTCTATCTCTGTTGTTCTCTGTCTCGGTCTCCCCCCCTTCCCTCCATCTTCATCTCTTGCCATAATAATAAAGCAAGGAGGCGAAGCGGTGCGTAGTTGGTGGTTTCCCTCCCAACATGCCGCTGTCGTCTCACAGGTGTGTCTGAAGTTCTATGAGTACGAGTTCATGGAGCTGGCGTGTCAGTGTCCTGCTGTGGTGTGCTGCCGCTGTGCTCCCACGCAGAAGGCTCAGATCGTCCGTCTGCTGCAGGAGCGCACGGGCAAACTCACCTGTGCCGTCGGTGAGCTGAACCCCCACCGCCCTGCACCCCCACTGCCCTGCACCCCCAGTGCCCTGCACCCCCACTGCCCTGACCCCCAGTGCCCTGACCCCCAGTGCCCTGCACCCCCACTGCCCTGCACCCCCAGTGCCCTGCACCCCCAGTGCCCTGCACCCCCACTGCCCTGCACCCCCACTGCCCTGACCCCCAGTGCCCTGACCCCCACTGCCCTGCACCCCCACTGCCCTGCACCCCCAGTGCCCTGCACCCCCAGTGCCCTGCACCCCCACTGCCCTGCACCCCCACTGCCCTGCACCCCCAGTGCCCTGACCCCCACTGCCCTGCACGGAACTGTTCACACAGTGGATGAGTTTGCCATACTGTAGTGATGTTCATCTTTTATAGAGTATACTGCGTGCCAGTGACACTGTCGTTATTTAAAATGAGGTTGTTTTGTGTAGCTCGCGTGGAAGATGCGCGTACACACACACACACACACACACACACACACACACACACACACAGACACACGCCCATCACAGTGTCTCTATGGTGAGTCACAGATGTGTTAGTGACACTTCCCCCTGCTGTTGTTTTCTCTTAGGGGACGGAGGAAACGATGTCAGCATGATCCAGGAAGCGGACTGTGGCGTGGGAGTGGAGGGCAAAGTAAGACTCTGTCCCCTCCATCTCCCCCTCCGTCTCCCCTCCGTCTCCCCTGTCCCTGTGTTTCCTGCAGCGCCGGCTCCAGTGTCAGGCGCTTCACGCCCTGGACGCTGCAGACCAGGGCAGCTCGCTCATGCACACAGATGATTCCTCCCCCAGAAGTCCCCGTGTGAGCGCATGTCGTCCCTCGGAGAGGATGCCGAGGTGACACTGGGGCTCCAGCGCTGACGGCCTTCAGCTGCCATGTCGACAGCTGCACTATGCAGATGGCTTATCTCCCTGACAGCCTGTGACTGGAACTGATCTGCCCAGCAAAGATGGAGCACAACCTTCCCAGAGAGTAGCTAGATACATGTAGCTTGGCAGAAACGGGGGAAGTCCTGTCACTCGGGTCCCAGTGCGACTCTCTCTGCTGACCTGGCTGTGCACAGAAAACGTTGAAACCTTTTCGAGTGTTCCTTATCCTGCACAAAAATGTTGTTCTGGTTACCAAGGACCTAAACGCTCTTTTTCCCCTTTTCCAAATTTGTGACAGGAAGGGAAGCAGGCGTCGTTGGCTGCCGACTTTTCAGTGACTCAGTTCAAGCACTTGGGCAGGCTGCTCATGGTCCATGGGAGGAACAGCTACAAGAGGTCTGCTGCCCTCAGCCAGTTTGTCATCCACCGGAGCCTGTGCATCAGCACCATGCAGGTAGGAGGGCTTGGGGTGGGCAGGCAGGGACCAGGGCTGACCTGGGACGGTCCTGGTAGGAGGGGAGGAGCCAGGGGTCCCCAGGGGGTTGGGTGGTGACTGGTGCGTCAGACTAACGGGCGCTCTTGGGGGGCCCAGCTCTGGTGGGTAAGTCTGTGACTCATCAGGCTCCAGTAGTTAGAGAGGCCCTCCACCACATGTCTGCCTTCATCATTGCCCACAACCACAGCTGGTGTCGGTTTGGTGGGGAGCCTGGCTGGTTCAGCCTCATGCCTGCATCCGACTGGATCCGTCTGTCTGTGTCACACTTTTGGGGTCTGCTGAACTATGTAGCAGTGCCATGTTAAAGTATACTTATGTTTTGTCATCCGATTTTAGTAATAAGTTGTGGTGTGTAACTGGACAGTTAACACATTTCTTGGTTAAAGTAATGTGATTTATTTCTTCTTTGCACTTTTCCTTTTTTTACATTTACAAAAGATGAATGATGATCAATGACTCAGTTTTTCTCCCTCAGGTTGTCTTCTCATCAGTCTTCTATTTTGCCTCGGTCCCCCTCTATCAAGGATTCCTCATTATTGGGTACGCCTCTCTGCATTTTCTATTTCTTTCTCTCTCTGTCCCCATCTCTCTCTCTCTCTCTTTTGGCATTTGACCCATTTGACCCATTTCTCATTGACATTTTTATGTGTTGAAGTATTGTTGCACTGAATGTCATTAAACTGAAATGATCTCAACCCCATGAGTCATGAGAATGCCCTCTACAGTGCTTTCATGGAGAGCTTGATACGCCTAGCTTCAAACCCCTCAATGGAATTCATTTTGAATACGATATCCTGGATGTCTTATCTGCCCATTTATCCAGAATCAAAATGATGGCTTCTTAGACTAAAAAAGGAAATGTGTCCCCTCCAGATACTCCACCATCTACACCATGTTCCCTGTGTTCTCCCTGGTGCTTGATAAAGATGTCAAGTCGGAGGTTGCTATGCTGTACCCAGAGTTATACAAGGATCTCCTGAAGGTAACATGGTCCATATGGATGTACACACTGTGTTGCACCAATGGCAGAACGTAACTACAGCTGAAGCCTCGCCAACACCGAATGTGCAGTTCGATCCAGTGTCATATAAATGAATATTGATTGATGTTCTTGTTTATACCTTCAGGGTCGACCACTCTCCTTGAAGACGTTTCTGATATGGGTCCTAATAAGTATCTACCAAGGTAAACTAGTAGACCAGGATATAGTTACTGGAAGCTTCCTCTCCAGGCCTAAGCTGACTGAGAAACTACTGTTGGCCTATACAGTTAGTACTATACATAACAATACTGGATGTGTTGTTATACATGATCCACTCTGAGAGATTTGTGTGCTGTTCTATTTGTAGAGGGGGGAAAAACATTGAATCCCTTAAGCTGCCCTAAAAAAGATTGTAGAAACTGCCCTGCCCCATCAGCCCACACACTTTCTTATTTGTCTTGCTGTTGGAGGTTATTTATGTCTCTGGTGGTTGTGAATGTTGAATAACTCCAGGTGCTTTTCCAACACAGGCCATTTGTGTTTCAGAGGCGTTGCCAAAGGCATCCAAAAGCTAGTTACACCCCTTAACTGTTTGTCTACAACCCCCTCCAAAGCCATCCCTGTCAAAACAAGATTTTGTTTGAAGAATGGTCTGGTTTCTAGAGGATTCTGGTTTCTGTTTTCTAGAGCCAACCACATCTTGTTTAGTATCAATCCACAATTATTCTTGTTTTCTCTACTTTCCTGTACTCCATTGACGGTAAGCAAGACATTCGGGTACAACCAATTTTTGTCTTTCTCTTTTTCAAATAGTTGTAGTACCTTCAGTGTAGGATCTGTTGGTATCAATGACCGTGTCAATACCAGGAAGTGTTTTTAGTCCTGCTTTTAAGGGTCACAATAACAATCTGCAAGAGGTGATGGAAAACAGTCTGAAATTATGGGAACGTCAAAAAAAAAACGTCCTCTTCCTGTGAGGGGAAACCCTGGTGGCCACGGCTCCTCTTACGTTATGCTAAAGACAAGCACACATACGCTCCACAGCTTCGATCATGCTGTCAGGCTTCATTGGGGCTTCATTGTGTTCAGTCCACAGCAGCAAAATGTTACTGGCCTCAAGGTCATCTCTTTAGGTGCTCTTCCAGCTCTTCGACAGGCCTAACCGTAGACTGCGTGTGCGTGACTGGTTGTGGACATTGTGCTGTCGATGTGTCCCTTAGGCAGCATCATCATGTACGGGGCCCTGCTGCTGTTTGAGTCTGAGTTTGTCCACATCGTGGCCATCTCCTTCACCTCGCTCATCCTCACTGAGCTGCTCATGGTGGCCCTGACCATCCAGACCTGGCACTGGCTGATGATCGTGGCCGAGCTCCTCAGCCTGGCCTCCTACATCGCCTCGCTTGTCTTCCTGCACGAGTTCATCGGTGGGTAATCACACACACACACATGCATGCACAGATACACACACACACACACACACAAATAAACATGCACCCACAGACATTTGGTGGCACTTTTACAGCCGGAAATTCAAGCGTCAGTATGTTTTTGATATGAATGTCCCAAATATTGCATCCACTTCATTCATTTGATTCTACGCGTTGACAGATTGACTGTATTGGGCTTTCTCTCACCTTGAAGTTGTACGTCAGCGTTCAGTGATGACAAGGCCCCATCCATTCATACAGTGCCTCTGGTGTCTAGTTAGCCCTTCCATGTGCTGCCATGAGGAAGGCAAAAGGTGACTTAAGTGACAAATGTCCAGAGGTTTCGTAGCCACTGGCATACCAGAGTATAAAAGAGGAAATGCCAAAGTTTGATGTTAGTTTCCTGTTCTGGCGACCAACCAAACACCACCAAGGTCTCCCTGGCTGTTGAAAGAAAAAAAGACTATGCATAACTTGACCCTCTGTTGAAAACATACAGTGTAAAACCTACTAGAAGGAGATACAAGTCAGACAGATACTTGTGTAACTATAGCCTGGATTTTTTTGTGTCTATCAATGACATTCAAAGAAGGGCCATGTCTACAATTCCAGCCACATTTTAAAGAGTGGGACATGGGCATCAGTCACACAGAGTTGTCCCTATTTTGAGCGTTTATGTGGGGTGGGAATGACTTCAGTCTGGGGCCCTCAGTGTTGTGGCCTCCATGTGGTCTCAAGTGCCCTTTTTGGAGCACTTCGTGTTCCATTTCAAAATCAGTCAGTAAGCCAGAAAGGACCGATATTGGCTGTTCTATGATGCTTGTATGTTCCCATCCAGAACGTGTATTTCTATGGCCTCTGTGTTCCAGACGTGTACTTCATCACCACGGTGTCGTTCCTGTGGAAAGTGACGGTCATCACCCTGGTGAGCTGTCTGCCCCTCTACATCCTCAAGTACCTGAGGAGGCGCTTCTCTCCACCCAACTACTCCAAGCTCACCTCCTAGACCAGCAGCTCTCCTCACACAGTGACAAGAGAGGAGGCCTCCACCGCTGCCATGCCCCCCAGCCTTGCTTCTGAGCCCAGACAACACTCCTGCTCCCCCCTCCTCCTCCACTAACAGAGCCTGCACTTTGACCTGAGGACTGAAATGGGCTCTTCCCTTTTAATTTATTTGCAAAGGTACATAACTGGAATAATCGGGGTAAAAATGCTTGATTTGAAAAGAGAGAATGTTGAAGTGTGAGGTAGATATGTATTTAATTTATCGGGTTTAACAAAGGTCTAATGACTACTTGTCGAGACTCTTAATGTTGGTTGTTGAATTTGACTATCATTGTTTGAGAAACAGGAGGTCTGTTTTAGTTACCAACAGAGAAACGTGTGATCTCCATCAGAGTCAATTAAATAGATGCCATAATGGACTAACCCAGGTTAAGAAAAATGTAGTGAATTTCTTTCTTTTTTTAATGAAATGTGGCTAGACAACTTGGATGGCATTCAGAAATTATTTAAATACCGGTAGTAATTGTATTTGTTTATTTGCAAATATTCTATCCAGAATGAAACACAAAATAGCTTACTTTGGAAAAACTAAAATACATGACACAATACAGTGGATTAAGAAACTAATAGTTTAATATGGTTCAGAACACAGACACAGTAAAATGTATAATGTCTCATGTGTGAAGCTTCTGGTCTTGGGACACTTTCTTTTATGACATTTGTGATGGAAGGTTAATGTTTGACATGAGGATGTCAGTACTGATCAGGCACTGCTTAAACGCAAGTCTGTGTGGAAGTGTAATTTGGTGCTTGTTTGTTTGTGAGTCACTCAGCCACTACTACCCAGTCCGAAAGAGGGATTGTGGTTGTTTATTTAGCATGACCCATTGCCTCTGACGTTCAAACCAGACTTGTCTTTTGTGTAATGATGCCGAATCAGTTGTTTGTGTCTGAAGAGCATGGTCAATATTCACCCTCTAACGGGTATTTGCTATTTGTAGCTGATCCCTACCACTGGGTCTCCGAACTCACCAAGTGTTTGCCAGGGACTGGGTTCCCTCTCATGTGGCTACGTCTGACTTGCCACACTCTAGCATTGCATGACTCACTGTAGTAGCGACCTGAAGCCATAACTGAAAATACTTTGACCACTGTCCGACTGGACCCACTATCCCTCAGACGCAAGCCCTCGAGTTCATACTGCTCCCACCAACCCTAACAGTCATGTCTGTGGACGAACAAAGAACAAATCACACACACACCTCAGCCAAAAGGACAGCAAAACTAAACGTGTTTTGGCAAGTATTACAGCACATTAAAAAACAAATGTCAGCTCCCTCACTCCTTATTCATTCGATAATTAAATGGTTCAATGATGGGAATAGTGTAAATAATTAGTGTGTTGAATTCCTGTTTTCTTTTTCGCTTATGTGGACCATTATCAAAACTCCATGATCAAAACGTTTTCTTTTTTTAATCTAATCATTTGTGTCCTACAGGGTGCCATCCATATTTATTAACTGTTTTACCTGCTGACTTTTTGTTTAAGATTCATTCCCCCATTTAAGCCCTTTATGCTTTTTGCACAGTTTTGTTTGTATTAACAACTTTTTTGTTCTGGACTGTTCGTTTTGATTACACTGTAATCATACAGGGAATACCGTAATTAAATAGCTTTTTTAATATTGTGACATGCATAATTGTGAATAACCAGTTTTTATTTATTAATGTTTGCCATGTATTGTTATGTTTGTATAATTGCACTCATATTAGCACAACAGAAAGGTTGTACTGTGTTGATTTGAACATTGGTGGTGATAATAAAATCTCATGTTTTCATTCGTAGTTGGTCTATCATATATTGTTGGTCTACAGACTTCATCAGATATCCACACGCGCTGTACGCGCTCACTTGATGTATATGTCCAGAGACGCTCTGAAAGCAAGGCCCGGTGACACAGTTCCTGTCCAGCAGTGCTGAGCCCACTTCCACCAGAGGAGGGAGTCCCTGACACTGAACTGCCTATACACCTCTCATACATTAGTTTCTCATACACTAGTCCAGTTGCATGCATCTAGTGTGTGTGGCTGAGGGTGTACCAGCCAGCCCTCTGGCTTAATACAAATGGTTTAGAGAGTTCTCAAGGTGTATTCATGACAATTAGACATTTTCGGCTCTTTGAAAATGATTCTTTGTATGGACCTGTAGAAATAAGAAAACATTTTTATAATATTAAATGATTTTGCAGCCTTTCTAGAATTTTTTGACTTGGAGCAAAGCCTCAACCTCATAAAATCTTTCATAAAAAAACAAGCACCAGACTACTGTATGTGCATATTAAAATTCCCTGTCCAACATTTTTTTTTCCTATTCCATGGCTCAAATGCGTAGGTTACACCATTAAAAGAAACCATTTAACTTAATCAGTCCCATGAAAACTGAAATTCCACCCCAGAGTCAACAAAACTGCCTCCTAACCTTAACGTTTGAGGTCTTTCCTTTGAGCTTCCAGCCTTTAGCAGAGCCCCTCACTGGAATACTGCCAAATCACTATCCTATCCTAGTTGGAAAGAGATGGTTAGACTCAACCAATATAAAAACAAATTTAGGATAAAGTGAGGCCGAAACAAATCCAAGTTACAGGTTTACAACACTCTCACAGAATTATTTAATAATTCAATAACGCTTCATCCTGAAAACTGTTTAATGCTTTGTTCTTAAAGTTAAGGGCTTACATTACTTCAATAGTTTCCATAGTGGAAAAATACATATGTCCCCAGTGGAAGAGTCCAAGAGGTTCTCTGATGTGCACTAGTGTACACACTACAACAGTTTGTCATATATTCTTGATGAGTGGTTCGCTAATTCAAATGATGTTACAGCAACATGTGGAATCCATATTCAAGCTTCAGGCCAGTCAGACACATGGACTGGCTTGGATGTGGTTCACAGACTTTCCTAGAAAGACAGAAGACTAGGAACCTCTGGGGACTAGACTGAGGTCGGTTATATATGTCCCTCAGATTGTGATCCCATAGCAGCAATTTCGAACTAACACATGTAAAATAGGAATTTGCTTCATCTGTGATCAGTGTTTAGACAATTGTAAATTTGCTTCATTATAAAATGATGAGTGGTATGAAGTCTGAAGCCTCCAGTTAGACATTATTTCTGCCTGTAGTAGGAGAGACAGATCATACAGTGACAGCTTCCCAGTCAGTGCTCTGTTCTGCTTTGTGTAAACAAAGGAGTTTGGTGATGACAGGCCCCTCAAAGAAACAGTTGCTAAGCCTGCACACACCCTCTTTAGAGGCTATTTATAGCTAGGTAACACTGGAATGCTTTGATTTATCTTAGCACCTACTAGTTCTTAGGAAGGGCCACTGAAGTATTCCATCCACCTATTGTGATTTTATTGACAGCTAATAGATGTCTTTGATGCAGCTCTTCCTGTTGAAGATACAATTTACAAAAAGCCACCGGCTGTGGCTGCACGTACTGTAAGAGTAGGTAGAGGTGATGTTTACCAGTCATTGTGTAAGTGTGGTTGTTTTTGCTCCTCTTGTTTGAAAATAGGCCACATGTGGACAAACTGGGTTCCAGATCTTTCCACCAGTTGTAAGGTGGGACGGAATGTTGTCGTTCTCTGCCTATCCCTAACAGCAGAAAGTGCTGAATAGATTTAATCTTCTCTCATTAGCAGGTAGCTACCAGGGATACACAAAGAGAAACATGTATCTTATTTGCATGTGGGTGGGCCATTCAAAGAAGTTAAATCTATGGATAGTATGGGGTTGATTTGGAAACTGGAAGAGGCACAGAGCCGTGTCAGCTGGGGGGGGGGGGATATTGTTTTATGGGATTTCATAACGGTGTGCTAAAGAGGGGAAAATTCATGAGCTATTTAAACAATTTCCACTGGACTTAATAAACTGAAATTCTGAAAACAAACACTGGGGTATCGATCAGAGTCCTGTTGCGTAACTAGTTTTCAGCCTCTGAGAATGCATGTAGTTTTCCAAATTGATGGAACATATTAGGTCAGTGAATCGGAAGAAAAATTAAAATATTTTCCAGTGATGACAGGTTGTGGCAAGGGAGAAATAGGAATGCTCATGACATAATACATGGTGGTTGTTTATGTATTCTAGTTCCGTTTTTGTTCAACATTTGTATCTAGCTTTGACAAGGGGTTTCGGTTATTTTAACTGTATTGACAAGTAGTGTACTGTATTGTAAGAGCTGATCCTAGTAGGCTACTCTATGTGTCCTCCTAAATGGCATGGTCAGTGCTTGAACTAAAGAACTCTTTAATATTCATGTTATCACCACAGTTGGTTGTAGGCTACCACTACGAAACAGACACAAGTAGCAACTACTCCAACTATTTGAATGATGTAAATTTAGAGGTAGCGCAATACAAGGCAGTAGGGCAGTAGAGTTGGAAATGGGAAAGGAAAGGAGAAGGAAATATGTAGGACAAAGAAACAGAGGCATCCCTATTTTAGACCCTTTGGCCTCTGAATTTTCTTAAAAAGTTTTCCATCAGACATGATATAACTTGGAATTTCCATATAGAAGTAACTGTGCCTGGTTAAAACTCAAACACACATGTTGCACGTGGAAAACTAGGATGGGGTAATGCTGCTACCCAGACAACGCAGTCTAAATGAGCTGTTTTACAGTGATGGAAATACTTCATGAACTTGGAAAAAGTGGACTCTTCTAAAAAAAAAAACGGAAGTGCAAACTGCTGTCTGGACAGGCGCTGTTTTCCTTTTGCAAACTTGTGGCATATTGATTTACTCATTCACAATTTGTGTTGCGTAAGAGTTCCATATGAGTGGAGGAATGAATCTGGTAGACAAGGCTTATGTGGAGAGTTACCCCCCTAAGCCTACTCTGTAAATGTTGTGGTTAACAGTCTCATTGTAAGTCTCATTAGTTACCCGATAGTCTAGCAGAGACTCACCCATGCAAACCATGTCAGAATTTAAACCAGACCCGTGATTGGTGCCCTTATAGCACATATTTTCCTATGATTGGCTCTGATGCTCATGTACGTCACTGATGTCATCACTGTATCAGTCACTGAAGCAGTACTGAACGTATACCACATGGGTTAATCAGAGCAATAATGAGAGACTTCTACTGAGAGAAAACTCACTTTCTCATCCGTTCCAAGAGCTTGTTAGTGGCGGACTTCATGTCAATGGGGAGACTACAACGACAGCCAAAGACCAGCCCTATATCCACGTGTTCACAGGACGCTAAACATGACATGTCTCCTATTTTATTGAACATATATTTACACAGTAAACTATCTGCCACACAGATAAAAACAACATTGTATTATTGAATGTACTTGCTATCTTTGTGTTAGTGTACAAAACACAGAAACTGTATATGACTTACAACTTCAGAGCACTTCTAAATAGAGATGGCAAGCAGAGCAGTCGTGTCTAGTTTACCTTGGCTCCTTGTGACCGGCCTTTCCACAGCTTCCTTTACTGGCCAGTACAGGGAACTGTTAATGTGTTGAATTAAGGTTTCTTGAAACATTTATTCATTTAGGTTACAGGGTGAGAGTATTAGGTTTTAACCTGCATCTTTCCCAGGGTACCAAGGCCTAGACAGTAGGATGTCAGGATGCTAACAGGGTTGTGGTTGTGTGTCTTATTGTTGTAATAAAGTATCTGTGTCACATGCCTCAAACTATTCTTCGTATAATGATAGACATTAATTGAATGATTTAATCACAGTGTTTACGTTTGAGACAAAGTTATGAGTCATGTCAGTATAGATATGAAAGTACTAACTACAGCTGCTGCCTGCACTCACTCTCTTGACTACAATTCTCAAGTTCATTGCTTTCGGCCTGGTTAAAGTTGGTTGGTTACAGTTATTGGAGATTACATTAATACTCAAACCTTTGGAAATTAATAAATTACAAAACACCATTAATTCATTAAATGTTCCTGTTTAAACAGTAAAGCAAACTGTTGCTGATTAAAATGATTTTAAACCTGTGTAGCTTAGACCATAAGCTATATCTAATGTAGTCTAGTAAAAAGAGTATAAAACAGGGTCACTAATTTCATTTTTTCAGCCCTGTTCTAGAGAGAAATTTTCACCCCCACAATGAAGTTCTTGTGCTACTGTCTGAGAGAAGCCGCAGAAATGCCTTGGCACAGGAGCAGGAGACGTCATAGATTCCTGAGTGTAGCTTTGCAGGAAAGCCCTGAGTCTCCGAGATGGAGCGGGTCCAGGTTTCCATGGCAAAGCGCATAAACAGGAGGAAACACTGAGGGAATCCCGTTATTTTACAGCATTGGACCATTATAAACACCCAGAGCGGGGAAGGAAGCCGCTCTTGATAGTCAAGTAATCCTTAGAGCTAGGAAAAGAAGTTCATACCATAAGCATAGTTAGCTGGAGCATTTTTGCTGCTTGTTTTTTAGTTTATAAAAGACTGTTGCTTGTCTATTCCTTTCGCTTTTACTGAAGAGGGGTTCTACTGCTATGAGTTAAAGAGAAGAATAACTTTTTGTATCATATACTTTTTTCCATTTCCATTTTTACAAATGTTTAGAGAATCTTGGAGACTGGCACAGTACCACACCATGAGGTCGATGGATCAAGGTATGGATGCCGCGCGTGCTGAAGTGTTGTGATAATCTGGTAATCAACCCATTTGATTATTAACGAGTTATAGACACCGACAAACTGATGGAAAATGTGTAATTACTTTCTTAATATGGTACAACTTTTCAGTTATGTAAGACGTTATAGTATTTCCTATGCGCTTTAGTTTGGCTTTTGATATAGTTATGGGGAAATAGCCAGCAGTTGAAGAGTGTAAACTGGGAGTAGCCTATGTAACCAAACAAAATACGAAGTTGATTAAATTGACATTGTCATTGTCAATTTAGATAGATTAATATTTGAATGACAATGTGAACGTATCTTTATACTCTATTGTAGACTTAGGCTACCTGAGTATTTGCACACACTTAGAGCGTGCGTTCAGGTGCGCTCTAACGGGTCTTTCTTAGAAGTAACGGTCCAGGCGAACGGCACAGAATTAGACCAGTCATAGTAAAATAGGGATACACATTGTTTTGGTAATGCTAAACGTTTTCCGAACAAACAGTGGGAGCCTTCATTTGTGGATTTTTGTTCTCCAGTTAGCCTATTTAAGACCACAGATTGTTTTTAAATCATCTTGAATTGATAACTATCAGAACATATGGGCTGCAAACACAACGGTTAAATGTAGAAAACGACTTGATGAATGAGCTTTGTTCTGCCAACTTTCCTCTCGATACTCTGAGACGAGAAAACGTTTTCGGTGTGTTTGCTGACTAAGCATAGCACCCCGGGAGGTGCCATTCCTGATGGAACAGAGATACTTTATGTTTCATGAGTACAGTGCACTGTGCTCAGGGTTCCCTCAAGCTGCCTACACATTTCCAGAGGTGCAGAAGATTAAACTCGATATGGTCTAAATAATGGTTTAAAGTTAAAGAACCTACCCCAGGTATATGAATGATTTCAACAAACATCTTTAGAGTGCTAGCAGTTGTTATGTTAATCAAAGATAATTAATAGTTAATTTATTTCAATCATCACTCATCCATTGCGTTTTCATTATTATATGAAGCTATCTGTACAACACCCCCAATTAGTAGGCCTAAGCGTTATACAGTGTCCCTTAATATGTCATAAAAATTTAATCCGAATTGCTTTTATTTTGAATCAATCCGGAGTCTGTGTTTTAGTTTCAAACACCCGGGGGCAGCACCACATAAACCATTAAGACTTATACCACTGATGCAATTCATCACTTTGAAGCTGCACCTGCAGTTGTTCTTTGAGTGATCATAGGGAGGCGTGAATACTCCGCGTGACACCTTGCAGTCCAGGCTATTTATTTACTTCTCCATATGAAAATAGGCCCGCCTTTATCTCTCAATGCGGTGAAGTTGAAACAGGAAGCTGCTGTTCTCCTCGTTCAGTTTGCAGCTTACTTGTGCATCAACTGAATCCAGTTAGCAGTTGAGCAACTTATTTGCCTCTGTCCATCTTTGCTTCATCACGACAGTGTGTTTGACGTCGTATGGCCTTAGTGCACGAGGAGTAGTAGGCTACATCGGAATTCTATAAAGAAAGATATATACTCAAGCTGGACTAAAACTTTGGAAAGTAAGACAGATGACCTCGTTTTACGAAAAAGAACTGGAAGAGGAACTCAGTCAAGTTAACTGCCAAGATGAGTTGGAGTTCGATTACCTTTTTGAGTACGAACCACCTTGCAGCGACTTCCCAGGGGGAAACCAAGGTTTGTCTGAGATTTTAGTAAGGAGAGTGGAGTTGCACCACCGATAGATTTTGGACCAACTAATTAAAAACCCCTATCCTACCGACTGATGAAAAATGTACCTATTCACTTCAGTCTGATAACATGTTAAAATGTTTCATGAAATCTTTAAACAAAAAAAGAGTGTAAACCTCATTTAAGACCACACTGTATAAGTAAGGTTATATCTCAGGATACAGTGTGGTCTTATATTAACTGAGGGATACTCTTAAAATGAACTATATGATTAAAATCTCAGAATCTGAAAAATAAAATAAAGTTGTCATATCTGTTCATTGCCTTTAATTACAGTGTTTGTAAACTTAGTTATACCTAGGTGTCTTTCTAATACCTTGCAGTTTGTTATACTGTATTTGGTTACCTGAGTATTAATGGTCATTGTTCTTTCTCTTTCTCTGCCTTTTCATAGATGAGCCTAACCTCTCATCTCACAAAGTCCTCAGCCCTTCGACTTCTTCAGTCTACCCCCAGGAGGAGGCCTCTCCTTACAACATCAAGTTGTGCAACCCTTCCTACAACCAACCCACGGCAGAGGTCCTCACAGGATATGAGCACCTGGAGGCCAGGAACTACCTGGACCAGTCCCGGCCTGGGGGTCTGGCTCTGAGCCCGCGCATCGAGATTACCCCCTCACGGGAGCACTACAACCATGGCCGGGACTCCCTGCAGAACCACCCCCTAAACATCAGCCCTAGACCCACCCTGACGGTGCCAGGCCATGACAGCCTGGCCTACCGGGAGCCCCAGTGTCTGAGCCCCGCCAGCAGCAACTCGTCCACCAGTTGGCACTCTGAAAGCTACTCCCCCTGGGCCTCCCCTTGTGTGTCTCCCAGCAGCACCCAGACGGCTGGGGACCTCGTCCCCCGCTTCCAGAACATACACACCGGATCCCCCCGCACCTCCCCGGGCACCTCCCCTCGCACCAGCCTGGCTGAGGACGGCTGTCTGGGTCCACGCTCACCCTCCCCCAGGCCCGGCTCCCGCTCCACCTCCCCACAGGGCAAGCGCACCTACGACATGTACCGCAACCCGACTCTAGTCACTGGCCACCGCTCTCGCAGTCCCTCTCCACATGGGGGCCACGAGGAGTCCAACATAACGGCCCACTATGGCAACCCCAACAGTCTGGCTGAGGCCATGAATGGCTTTGGTACCGTCCATCCTGGCTTGGTGCCCAGTAAGATAGTGAAGACCACCCAGCCATACACTCTCTACCAAGAGAACCATGGGGAGCTGAACTACCTGGTCTCCTGTGAACAAGACATCAAGACCAAGCCAGGAACAGAGCCCTTCTTTGTGATCCCACCTATCTGGCCCAAGCAGCTGGTCCCCAGCATCTGCAGGTGACCCTTCAATACTGTAGAGCCAGGACATTTGACTAGGAATGTTATTGGATACATGTCTTCTTCCACACTAAAAAGGATGCTTACATTGTTTTCCACCTGATTTCTCTGCAGCATCCCAGTGGCATCTCTCCCTCCTCTGGAATGGCCTGTACCCAGCCGTACGGACCAGTACAGTCTCAACATCGACGTGCAGCCCAAGCCCCACCACCGAGCCCACTACGAGACCGAGGGTAGCAGGGGGGCCGTGAAAGCCCCCACAGGAGGCCATCCTGTAGTCCAGGTGTGTATGTCACCTGGGGATGTCGAATCCACGGCTTGATGTAGTGTTAGCCCACTGAGCCAAAGGCTAGGCAGTAACTCTGAGACTTGACCTCAGTGTCTTGAATTCTCAGATTAAGTTCAAAATAATACTCAGCAGCACCATGTCTACAGGGCTGCCCTGAATGGCCAGGATTGGAGTGGTACTGCTTTTTTCCTTTTCTCACTGATATGTGGTACCAGAAATATGTCCCATTGCAACCTAGACCCTGCAAAACTTGGCAGTTGTGCCCTTAGTTCAACTTGGGCTTAGACTTGTGTTAGCCGTTAGAACAGCATAGCTAACACAACACCACAAACATAGCTCTTTCTGGCAATAAAGGACTGTAATTACCCGTGTGGTTAGGTCTAAAAATACTTCTCTGCAATGACCTGCCAGTCTTATGCGTTCATCCATACCAACACCAATACTGCTGTAATGACCAAACAGAGATGTACACAGTAAAATAACAGCTACGGTTGTACTGCTGTCATCAGTACTGTTGGGCTTATTGCTAATGTAAGATATTCGTTTTACTTCATGTTTTAGAGTTTCCATGGCAACTTTTTAAAAGCTTGTTTTTGTGTTGATACTTTATTTCCTGGCGGAAATAACGTATTTCTTTCTTTCCAGTTTCGGATGCTGGCCAGTCAATCCTGCTTATAGTAGCTAGCGAATCACGTGAACCGCTGGACTGACTGACTGGCTGCAGTTGTACAGACCCTGCCCTCCACTTTACTTTTCCTAACCGACTTGTCTCTGACTCAA